>NC_063193.1:21005491-21305491 GCF_017589495.1 Alosa alosa | reverse complement strand
AACTGACCTAAAGTCCATGATGTACAAGAAATGTCTAGAGTTGACAGCCTTGATCAAAACACTTCCATAGGCACACACAAGAGGCAGAGTGGTCTTAATGACGTACCAAACTTAGAGAGAATCTCCTGTTGCTCGTCACGGCTGGAGAAGAGGATCTTGGGATTGAGGCCTTTGGTGGCAAAGTTGTCCCATGGTGGAGATTTGTTGCTTGGGCGATCCTGAGGCTCCACCTCCACGTTCAGGTTGGCCTGGAAGAGGTCGGGATACTTCTCCTGGATGTCACAGGCGTCTAAATCATACCTGAGCAGCAGACAGAAAGCACCCTTATAACTCAGATCATACCGTGTTCAATCATAATATAATACGACTTTCAAAACGTTTGATACCAGAGAGACAGTGTGGACATGGGTGGGTGTGTGACAAGAGACCAAATGTCTAGTTTCAGGATCCAGTACTGGACTAAACTCAAAGGAAAAGCCAAAACCCTACACTTTCGGTAACATCGGACTTACTTTGCAAACTTGACTGTGGTAGCATTTCGCGGCACAAAGCCTGTGTGGAACTGGATCTGGAACATCTTCATGGAGGCCATCTACAATCACAAGACAGGATCAGACCATAGCACATGACAGTGGAGCATGAAAGTTAGTTTAAACTCTTCTGTATTAAAGACTAACAGCAGGGTGTTTCCTAGTGGTCAGTGTGTACCTTGGCTTGAAGACGGCCACCCAATGTGGAGCGGGCGTGATAGATGACGATGAGCACGTCCCCCTGCACTGTGATGTCAAGAGGAATCTCAGCACGTCCATCCTCTGATTTAAAGTCCCTGCAAACAAGGCAGACATCAGTCCACAGATTCTAGGGATCCCCTAATGAGGTGCTGTTTAAAGAAACAGTATGTAGCTCTGCCTAAAGGTTGTTGATATCTGAACTCAACAGACAATCGAATTACACGCCTCCCTCCCTTTTGTTATCCTGAAACAATATGTTAATTTGCTGGAACTGTTTATGGCTTAGCCTCAATCACACACTGCACCTTTAAGTCATTAACCAGACAGCCTTTAATAGCTAACAATACCACACTTCCAATTTGGCCATCCTTGGGTTGAAATGTTTCCTTGCACATAAGTCACCAGTGATTTTTACCCGACATGTCTACTTCACTGGGGGCTTTCCTGTTCGACTGTGCTGGTGCTTGTCAAGAACGCTTGGCCTCATTCTCCTCGACATGAGCTCTATGAATACCCGGGCCAAATCGGTATGACAACCGAGTTCAGCACCTAAGACAACGCCCTTGCATAGAACAAATCACAATACACGCCCAGTGCCATCGTGAGGAGCACACGCAGCCGAGAGCTTCCTCAGCATTACCAGACTGATGACATCAGTATAAACGGCATGTCACGGTGCGCTGCCTTTATAATGTGCTATAAAACGCTGCCAGTACAAACAGACCTCTGATCCTTTAGAGAAATTGCACGCAATAGAACTTAAGGCTTTTTCTTCCCAAAGGCCAGCCCTGGAGACGTTCTAGTAAGCCACTGTGGCACAGACGTGTCCCACTTACAGATCAAATTCAACTGACGGCCAGATGCAAGTACACATCTACTGCAGCTCCCCTGTTTATCTCATTATACTTTGGTGTATGTGTGTGTGATAAACAGCGCTCTCTGCAGGGCGTTTTGGGTGGGCTTACTTCATCCTGTCGTACTCCTGGGAGGTGGTGGCCACGCGCTCGTCGCCCACGTACACCTCGCAGAAGGGCCGGCAGCCGTTGCGCTGCTTGTTGAAAAGGGGCACGGGCGTCATGGCGATGGAGCGGATGAGCAGGGGCTTGCTGTGAGGGATGATGGGCTCCTCGGCCATCATGTCACACATGTACTCGATGTACCTGCACAAGACACACGCGCGCACACACGCACACATATACACACACACACACACACACACACACACACACACACATACAGTGATTCAGTGCTACTTATTACACAATACATAGTGTATGAGTCAGCACACACTAACGCTTCTGAGGCAAAGTGGGCCAGCTCTGAGTAAGCAAGGCCATGAGAACAATGCCAAACATCAATGAGTGCTCATGGGTGGGAGCTGATGTTGTTTATCTTCTCTACACTTCATTATAGATAACACACACTGCACTGCACTGATCTTAAACGGGATTAAAGCTCTTTTACAGCATAAAGCTTTTCAACAGGCATATAGTGTCAGATCACTGAATCATCAGTGCATCTCAGTGATGCACTGCAACTCTATATGTAGTTCACCTGCTTTGCTGTCTAGTAGGTGATATGTAGGGGATAAGGATCTAGTGGCACAGATGCGTCCCACTTTCAGATTCAAATCACCTGATCAGTGAACTGAAGACCTGGCATGTTCACACACCAACTGCAGTTCCTCTGTTTACTTCCTCAGAAACTGGCACACAATTCTAATCAGATCAATTTGCCAAATCCAAATCCAATTTCACCCATTTCAATTTGATATCTTCTTAACTTCAAATACCTCTTGACATCATGTGTTTTATGATGTATGAGCGGTCTTCAACTCTGATATCGGAGTCCAAGCAGGTGGCTTATTGGACTATACTAAAGCTGAACTGAACTACACTGAACTGACCATTGTCCTTATGATTAGGACAGCAGAAAGCTTCAAGACAACCCAAACATTGCAAAGAACGCAACTCATTGTTACCAGCTGCATTAGAAGGCTGGAGTGTTTGAGTGCTAATTCTTTTCCTAACTGAACTGAGTGAACATTAAATTGTGATCATTTCACTATTCATTTCCCACAAGTCTTAATGAGGAGCAATCTTACACACTAACCTTACCAATGTTACTGATACATTTATAACATATAACAGACTTACAAGATCAACAGTAATCTTTATCTTATGGATTAATCTCACTGATTCACTTGTGAGAAATTACCACCATGTGTTCAATACCTGCCATGTAAACCTACCTCTCACTCTAAAATGGTGAAGTCTCTAATTGTGTGTGTGTGTGTGTGTGTGTGTGAGAAAGAGAAAAAAAGGGAGAGAGAGAGAGAGAGAGAGAGAAAGAGATGCCCCTCAGTACCTTTTGTGTGAGGGGGCAATACCCGGCGGGCAGCGTTTCATGCTGAACATGTAGACGGCCGCCTCAGCTGTGGTGAAGAGACGGCAGAAGCACAGGAAGGAGCACACGGCCACCGCGGAGGCTGCACGCCCGTCCTACCGGTCAGCGAGAGGGACACACGCCAACAATGATTAGTTACACATTCTAAAACTGATAGTTCCGTTCCTTGATTGTGACAGGCTGAATTGTGTTCGATGTCGTTGTAAAATGCAGCATAAACATCCACCTTTACCGCATTTCGTTCTATTTTACTGAATTAAGAATGGTTAACTATGAATAAATCGTTACATTTCTCTTTGCTGTGCCTTTACTTTATGAAACTTTGCCAGGAATTTATAGTAACAGTTTTACAAAAGCAATAAGCGACTCGAGTCCATAGGTTACACTGATTTTACAACAGTTAAGGGGGGTTTTAAGCATTCCGCTAGCACATCGTGCCTAACAACACCCCTTAGCTGTTGTAGAATCTGTGTAACCTACGGCTTCTCGGGGCTTATTGCTTCAATAGAGTACAACACACATTAAAGTACATGTCATAGAAAAGTGATGCATCTTGGCACATCACAGATACTGAAAAATATATCAATCAAATTTCAGAAAATATGAAAGCACTTAAATCAGTTTTAAGACCTCTAAGCAGTTTGGGTAAGTTGGCGAACACAAACTATGATATAAATGGCATTATAGAACATAACAGCGGTTCTCACCAGACAGTGCACCACGCAGATGTTCCTCTGGTCCTGTTTGAGCCACTGGTGCATGTTCTTGCAGATGCTGTAGAGGTTCCTCAGGTTGGGGGCCCGCCTCGCCTGCCACCCACACTCAAACACCTGCTCAAGAACACACTCAGGTTTAGACACCTGGAGCTAGGTGGCAGGCGCTTTCAACACACCAAATATGCTCACTGAACAACAATAACAAACACACTAAAATGTACAGTAGCCTCAGTAAATATACATATCAGTGGAGCGGCAGACTAGCGTACCCTGTTGTGGAATCGGGAGGGCCGGTAAGAGCGCTTGGAGAGGTTGTAAATGGCATAGTGACCCGGGTGGCGCGAGTCCAGGAACAACCGCACGTCCTCTATGCTGTTCTTAATTGCAGACTCAACTCCTTCAGCTGGGAAGGACATCACTGTGCAAACAGAAATTACAGTAAGACATAAAACCTCGTAATTCTTTTAAAAGATTTTAATAGATGAGAACTTCCTAATTGTAACTGCTTGAGATGGGTTTTTAACAATCTTTAAAAAGGTGGCATACCTGCTATTCTGGAGGTGATGTAAGAAATGTCGAGGTCTCCTTTTGCATAGCTGTTGGGTAAAACAAAGTCAAGATGAGCGATCAAAGGCAACCAAGCCCTGGATATGGTTGTGGTCATGCATCAAACCACACTCTAAATCTAAGATCATTTTTAATTCATGTCAGTGCACACAAATACACACAATGTAGACAGCTGAACATTACAGTCCATTAGACTAATAATCTACGGTCAGTTTACAAAGATATTGAATGAGAGAAAAGTCACAATGCACAAAAGGTGTGCTTTCCAAAGACTGATTTTAGTGGACAAGGTATCATCTAAAGAACTATCTACTTCTACACGATTTATGGGATGTAGGCTGGAAAACAGATGCAGACAAACAGAACAAACAAAAAAAAAAAAAAAACACACACACACACACACAAACACGGTGTGGCACAACTCAAATCACAAACAGAATGCATGTGGTATCCCATAATTACCTGGGGCTAGTGGGCGGAGAGATACGACCACAAGACGAGAGTCGAACAGAATTCAGCTCTCAGCCGTTCAACTGCAGGGCCTACAAGTAGAACATTACAGTCCATTAGGTTTCTCAGCTCAGCACCCTCTCAAGGCACAATTGCATGGGCTAGCAAGTTAGCTTTTAGGTTTCTCAGCACCCTCTCAGAAAACAGCACAATTGCATGGGCTAGCAAGTTAGCTTTTAGGTTTCTCAGCACCCTCTCAGAAAACAGCACAATTGCATGGGCTAAAGCAAGTTAGCTTTTAGGTTTCTCAGCACCCTCTCAGAAAACAGCACAATTGCATGGGCTAGCAAACTAGAGTCGAACGGAACAGAATGAACGACATTAACATAAAGAAACAGAACAAAAATATGGGCAAAAACGGAGAGATACGACCACAAGACGAGAGTCGGGAACAGAATGAACGACATTAACATAAAGAAACAGAACAAAAATATGGGCAAAAACAGATTGACCAAAAATGCACAACTGATGAGTGGGAGATGAGTGGGAGCTGGGGGTTTGGGCATGGATGGGAGATGGAGATGAGCACAGCAATGGCTTCACAAAATCCATTCAAATTCATGAGTCTCGTGATGCTACTATAACCCAGCCCCTACCAAAAGAATCAAGCGCAAACGGAGCTGAGCGATTCATAAAGGTCCTCATCTCCGTGGAGGCAACTTCTGAGCTCTCAGAAAACCGTGCAACTGCACGGGCTAGCAAATTAGCTTTTAGGTTTCTCAGCACCCTCTCAGAAAACAGCACAATTGCATGGGCTAGCAAGTTAGCTTTTAGGTTTCTCAGCACCCTCTCAGAAAACAGCACAATTGCATGGGCTAGCAAGTTAGCTTTTAGGTTTCTCAGCACCCTCTCAGAAAACAGCACAATTGCATGGGCTAGCAAGTTAGCTTTTAGGTTTCTCAGCACCCTCTCAGAAAACAGCACAATTGCATGGGCTAGCAAGTTAGCTTTTAGGTTTCTCAGCACCCTCTCAGAAAACAGCACAATTGCATGGGCTAGCAAGTTAGCTTTAGAAAACACACAATTGCATGGGCTAGCAAGTTAGCTTTTAGGTTTCTCAGCACCCTCTCAGAAAACAGCACAATTGCATGGGCTAGCAAGTTAGCTCAGCACCCTCTCAGAAAAGCAGGCATTCAGCACCCTCTCAGAAAACAGCACAATTGCATGGGCTAGCAAGTTAGCTTTAAGGTTTCTCCGCTCTTCCCCAAAAGAAGCAAGCTCAAAGTTTGCAGGGCAGATTCATAGAGGTCTTCATGACCTCTGGGGATGTCCCTTCTGGGCTCTCAGAAAAGAGCCCAATTGCATTGGCTAGATAGTTAGCTAGCTAATTCCAATCCAGGAAGAGAGGAGAAGCTGTATTAAAAAGCAGCTATACAGTTGCGGTGGGCAGTATCCCGATATACCATAGCTGAAACAACAGCTATATCGGAACGTTAAAAAATACTGTGACAACTCTCTGGTCATACTGCCTAGCACTACTGAAGGTGTTGAAACTCCGCTTAGAGCTTGTGTTCATACTGAACACACATTCCTGTGCAGAGAAGCTAAGTGAGTATTACAACATAACAATCAATGCAAAGCAATTTCACGCAACTCTGGAAGATCCAGATATGGGCGTAAACTGTTAGATCGAACACTGAATTCAAATAAAGGGTTTTAGAGATCCAGTAAAATAAATGAATGACCCCACAGATTAAACTACAAGTAGGAGCTGCTCACTAAACAGAAGTGTGAACAGCAGGAGGCCAGATAAATCCATTTGGAGCAGATAATCTGCCACTACATCTCAGTCTTGCGCTCTATTGACCTTCCCAAGGCAGATGGTTCATTTACCATTCACTAAAGTTAACCCTCAACCAACTAAACCAGACACAATCTACTAACCCTACATCACCCAAAAAGTAAGAGTGGACAATGACATGAGTGAGCAGAACTACTGAAATGACCTCACACTAACACTGTAGATGGCAATAAAATAATGGCATGAGACTGCTATTCACTATTGAATACCTTACTTACAATAGGTGCTGCACAATATAGGCCACTGGACCCCTGGTGAATGTCCTCTTGGCTGACTCAGCCTTTGACCTCTGAACTCACTCACCTGGCCACAGACTGGATGACCTTTGAGGAGGTGTCTTTGATGTTGGTCAGGAAGCGTTCAGTCCCTCCCTTGAGGATGTCCAGGAAGCCACTGCCTGATTGGTCAGGATCAGCCCCATACATCCCTAAGCAGAGCAAACACAAACCAAACATTTGTCACTGATGGATCAATAGAGGTGATTGGTCACATTTGCTGTTTGTGTTGTCAACAAGTTAAATGTTCTGCACTGACAATTAGCATTTTTGAAGCAATCATGGTGAAAACACAGCGGACACAAAAGTTAGGATGAAGTTCATCAATATTTAATTTAATGTCACAGAGGGGAAACTCAATCAGACCCACACTATACTAGTTTCATGTAGGTAACAAAATTGTTAATGAACACCCAACTCTACCATTTTGAAACACAATACATGGCATCTCAATACACTGACCACAGCTGTAAAGACCGCCTGCTCGCCCACCCACACACACACACACACAAAGGCAGCACAACCACGGTTGAATATAACGTCCTGCCATAAACCCATGCAACAGGTGTCACGCCATTAGACTATTGCCTGATGCACAAGGCACAGCACAGTGCACCTGCACTCTAATGGGACTGCCATGACGGTGGCCGTCACTTTCCTGCCCACTCACTCATCTGAGCCACTTCTCGTTCTCAGCAGATGGTGGGCTGCTCAGAAACAGCAATCCTCTTACAAGACGGCACGGAGCCCCTGGAGAAATTTAGGAGGTGCAACAGTGCAACAAAGCAGTTTGCATGAATACTCACTGCAGAAAGCACAAAAGTACTGCCAAATGGTTTTTACAATTAATTTGAATGGGTTATACGGGTTGTTAGCAAAAGGCCACATTTGATGCGAGGTTGGAAAATGAGAGTGTAGCCATTAGGCAGTGACAGAGCTGCAGAGAATAAAGAACAATCTAGAACCTGGTTTTATGATGGCTTTATGACCAGGCTCGGGTGCTGACCCCACATTTAACCAACTGCACTCAGTTTTTAAGCATCAGTCTAGAACTCATACTAGGAATTAAATGTACAAAAGAATGAACCCACACACACACATAAATCAGACAATGAATTATATAGAGAAGTGAATTCAGGAGTGTGCTTGCCACATAAAACACACACACACACACACACACACACACAGACAGAAATAGAGACATTCCCCCAGCACTCACCTGCATTGTGGATGTTGTTGATCTGCGCTGGCAGTTGGGCTCCGTTGTTTCCGTAGCCTCCGTTCTGCTCCAGGAGCTGCAGAGATTCATAGCCATCGTAATTGGGCTTCAGGCAATAGTAGGGGCTCAGCAGACTCATCGGGACAAAGGTCACAGACTCAAACAACAACAACAAACAACAACAACAACAACAACAACAACAACAACAGGGCTCCCGGACACCAGTACAGACACACTGATGCACTGACGAGTGGCTGAGAAGAACTGGAGCTTTTTTCAGACGCCAGAGCTGTGATCGTTTACATCTCCCGCAGCCACGACTGCCGGTGTGAGCAGCACAAGAAAGCCTTCGCCACGTCAGCCGACGCAAAAACCCTCTCCAGTACCGCAGCCAGCCAGACCTGGTCTGGCTTCTCCTATCTCTCTCTCTCTTTCTCTCTCTCTCTAGAGGTAGTGAGCTGCGTAATCCACAGGGAAACCCCAGCTTAACCCAGATCAGCTGGGTTTTAAAAATCTGCCCTCGCAGACGTGCGGCCGGACAGCCAGCAGGCTGGTCTCTCCAGGCAGGGGGCGACCCCCACCCCTGCTACCCCAATATAATGACCGCCCGCCTGCCTGCCGTAGTCACTCACACCCCACACACACACACACACACACACACACACACACACACACACACACACACACACACACACACACACACACACACACACACACACACACAGGGCAGTCGGGCTCAAGTCACAACTCTACTCCCAATACGATAAACAAACCCCTCAGGACTGAGTGAGATCTATAAACAGAGACTGCAATACAGCCACTGTTGAGACTAGAAAAACAAAACAAAAAAAAACAATGACTAGACAAGACAGCCCAAAACCACATAAAACTGATGACCTAATAACCTACACTCCGTTACCCAACAACAGGCAACACATAGCTTAGTTCGAGCATGTTCAGAGTCCAGAGATAGCAAACTCACAGCCCTAGACCCTGCCACCAGCCACAAACAACACAAGCCAAAGCCAGTTTGTCAACATCTGACGTTTGGTCTTCTTCAGAATCCCCAACATACTGGTGTTTTCGTCTTTTTCCTTGTCTCCCTTACTACAAGATCTCTCTATCCACATATGTCCCTCCTTCCGCTCTGTGACATCACATGCCATTAGGCTGGGCACAGAGGAGGAGATCAGAAGCTTCTTTGTCTGAGCGACGGCAGAGAGGGGAGGGGAGGAGGAGGAGAAGAAGAAGGGAAGCAGTCTTCCAGCGGCGCTTCAGAAGAATGCTTTGACTACAAACGGGGGGACTTGTTCCTGTTTACGCTCGAGGATCCGGGGGTGTTTACAGACAGCCCTGGAGAACTGAGAAGACCTTGCCTTGAACGTGAGCCAAGTCTCACCATCTCTCTGCACTGATCTGACTTGAGTATATGACCACCACATTAATTATTCACTATAACTATTCATGCATTTAGTTGACACTCTTACAGAGTCCAATTACAGGGACAGTCCTCCTGAAGCATGTCAGGGTTGAGTGCGTTGCACAGGGCCACAACGGTGGCAGCTTGGAGTCGAACCCACGACTCACTTCTGATTTTTCTATATTTCAACGTTACACTGTCACACTGTAGATATTGCAGCAGTACATGGACATCACGTTACACTTTGTGTTGAGATTGGAGCGAGGTTGCACAGCTTGCAGAACATTCCCTCCAAAGCAGCAGACACTTCATGTGCTAAAGGAGCAGCCTGTTAGTTTTAAATTAAAACTATCTAGATGTGCTCTATGACCTGATCTTTGAACGTATAATGATATTTGAAAGTATAAACAATGAGTGAGGCTAGCTCAAAACATGAGAGCTCTACACACTGCTCCCCCACTTTCCCAGCATGGTCCGCTGTCAAACACCCAGGTGACCACACAAAGCTTTCTGTGCGACCGCACAAAAGTGAGTTACCGTCAGTGCTGTGCTGGGCTGTGCAGGGCTAGGCTGACTCACCTCCGTGATGGGGGACTTGGGATTGACGTTCCTAGCAGCAGCAACCTCCTGCAGCTGGTTCACCAGCTCGTTGATGGACAAACGCTCCTCTGGGTTGATCTTCAGCATGGACCCTGCAAGACAATCAACAATGTCCTTAAGGGAGGGTGCACACACAACAATAACAAACAGCCACTCAAAGACTGATTCTTATCAAAGTATTATAGAACAAAGGAGAACAAATCTCAAAGGAAGCTATTTATATATTCTACAAACATAACAGTAATCTATGTATACTCAACAAATAACAAAGAGTGCAACATTTTGTATGATGCCAAAACATCCATAGATTCATAAAATGAATGCCGAGTGCTGAATGCATGGGGTTTCTTAGACAGATGCTCATTAAGGAGGTAATGGGCACTGCATTTTCACTCATATGAGAATGTGATGGCCAATATGGCCCAAGCAAGTCCTCAGTGATTATTTACACTCAAGAACTTAAAAAAGGGACAGCTTAGGAACATACAGGAATAACCATAGGCCACTGGTGCACCTCTCCACACCTTTCCAACACATCTCAGGTATGTAGTCCCCACCCCAGCCAGAGGCAGAGATACTCACGGATGAGCTCGTGAAAGACAGTGTACTTGACGTCATTCTGCGGGATGGAGTATTTCCCATTCACAATCTGCAGCTTTGCACCCTCCTCAAACGGGTGCTGTTTAAAGCAGAGCAGAAAGAGGATGCATCCTAGGGCCTGCGGAGAGGGCAGAGGAAGTGGTTAAAGCAAGAGCAGGGTTGGGCTCCATGGCAAGCACTAGCAGATGTCACCTAGCACAGAAAAATAACTGCACGGACATTTTTTCACTGTTGCGAGAAGTGCAGAGAGTTTTCTTATTGTCAGTTATTCTGTTTGTTTTATCTCTCAACAACCAAATATCCTGAAACAAACAATTAACGTTGCTTCTGATACAACCACAGGAAGAGGCAAAATTATGTATTATTTGATACAAATTCTACTGAGTTCAACAGAGTTCCTTCCTCACCCAGATGTCCTGCTTCTCATTGATGGGGAAATTAGAGTACATGTCGATCATCTCAGGCGTACGGTAAGCAGGAGTAGTGTTTCTGGTGATCTGGTAGGGAGTAGGAGGGAACACAACATTAACATTGAGGAAATCACATACATTACACACATAATAACAAGTAACTCATTTAAACAAAACATTAATCCAATCAACACAGTGGGAAGCAGGCAATGACCGAGAGGAAATGCAAAATTAGATATGAATTCATTTCTATGACGACTACCTGCAGAACAACGGGGCTGTTAGGTCGCCGGTGCACTCATGAGGGCATGAAACAAACCAGAGTGTCCTGATTCAATTAATCATTACATGGCCCAGGAAACAAACAGCCTGCTAAATACAATTCCTCTAAGCTACTTCAGGAATTATGATCCTGACAACAACAGCAATGTGAGAGGTCAACACAGATTCGTGATTCTATTTCTGTAGCTGTGTATGTATATGTTAAATAAAAAAAGGATCTTTCAAATCGCACCTAACAAACAAGCCAGGGGATATTTTCCACACAGAACTGAGTGATTGCAAGTGACAGCCAAGAAAGGCAGGTGAGCAAGAGGCATTCACCTGAAAGCACTGCACAACCCATCGGACCAGACATCTGACATATCCAAATATGCATTATACTACATGATGCATGAAAACCAAGACACATAAACAACGGTGAAGAAAACGCAGCATATATGTGGTCGTACCTCATCCTCCACCATGGACCTCTTCTGAGCAGACCAGCTGTAGTCAGGGTAGTGGGCGATTGTGGTGGAACTGCCAAAGTCACACAGCTTAACGGTGCCCTGTTGGCTGATCAGCAGGTTCTCAATCTGGAACGCAAACATAAGGCATCACGATGAGATGGCTGAGAACACATTAGCATCATCCATCAGCAACACGTGTGAACTAGATCACCATCCATCAGTCAGACGTGAATAAGAACAGTGCATATGAAAACATTTCACACATGCCAATCTAAACTACTGAAGACTGTAAACAGAACACACATGTCAATCTAAACTACTGAAGACTGTAAACAGAACACACACGTCAATCCAAACTACTGAGGACTGAAAACAGAACACACACGTCAATCTAAACTACCTGAAGACTGTAAACAGAACACACATGCCAATCTAAACTACTGAAGACTGTAAACAGAACACACACGTCAATCTAAACTACCTGAAGACTGTAAACAGAACACACATGCCAATCTAAACTACTGAAGACTGTAAACAGAACACACACGTCAATCCAAACTACTGAGGACTGAAAACAAAAAACACAAACCAACCAACAGTAAACATAATGTAGTTCAGTTAAGTAGAATAGGATGTAGTAGGTAAAAGAGAACAGGCAACCATATTATTTTCACCACCAGTTGTTACTTTACATTAGTAATCAATGTGAGAGAGTATTATCCATTGCATGAATGAGAGCAGCACCCATCATTGACAAGTGCAGATGATGTGAGCAGCACCCATCATTGACAAGTGCAGATGATGTGAGCAGCACCCATCATTGACAAGCGCAGATGCTGTGAGCAGCACCCATCATTGACAAGCGCAGATGCTGTGAGCAGCACCCATCATTGACAAGTGCAGATGCTGTGAGCAGCACCCATCATTGACAAGTGCAGATGCTGTGAGCAGCACCCATCATTGACAAGTGCAGATGCTGTGAGCAGCACCCATCATTGACAAGTGCAGATGCTGTGCGTGCACGGGGCGTCACCTTGAGGTCGCGGTGGATGACGGGAGGTTTCTGCTTGTGCATGTGCTGCACGGCCCGGCAGGACTGGTAGAAGATCTTGAGGATCGTGTCACATGATATGGAGCCCTTCTGCTCCACACGCTTGATGAAGTCCACCAGCTGACCTGCAAGACAACCCGGGGAGAGCAGGACGGGGGGGAAGTAGGGTGGGGAGGTTGAGACAGAGGAAGCAGACGTTTGAGACCGGATGTATGTGACAAGAGGGCTGCTGCTGACTCCAGGGCGGGAATGCTCACTACACAATCTGCATGCTCGGCATTCTGACGCTGAGACAAACGTTTATGAGTTCCCATTCAGATGTGTGGAAATCTCACATTTTTTGAGGTGGTGCAGACAGGAAGTGGATGGTATTGCGCGATAACAAAAGGGCTCTTTAATACTTCAGACTAGAACACTCTGTTGATGTACGAAACACAAAAGCATTTTATATATTGTATTCACAATCCACTCTGTGTGTGGAAGAGACACAATAGAACAATTGTAGGCAACAATATTAACTGACAATCTGTAAATCTCGGCCAGCATACCCAACGTTTTCAGTTAAAGTCTCCAATTGGAAAGTGTGTATTAGGCCCATTCACACCAAGAACGATAACGATAACTATAAATAAATATCGTTCTCGTTAATATGAATGACAACGTTCACACATAAACTATAACGATAACGACATGAAGAACGATATCGTTGGGGATCACTTTCAGAGCAATTTTCACAACGATAAAATGCTAATAGCCAATCAGAACCCATCGAATTTTAGCCCTCACATTTATTAACACAATAAGAGACTTTGTTTATCGTTGTTCAGTGTGAACGCTTTTATCGTTATGGTTATGGTTATAGTTATAGTTATCGTTATTGTTCTTGGTGTGAATGGGCCTTTAGGCCCTATGTGTCTGAACATAGAGAACTTGATGGATGTCTGTGTCAGCTTTGGCATACTGAGCGTGGGAGAGGACGAGGACACTGTACCTTTACACAGTTCTGTTAAGATAAGGAACTCCGCTTGACCCGTGTCTGACTCTTCTTTCCCTATAGAAGCAGCTGAGCAGAACTGCACAACATTCGGGTGGCCAGACAGCTTTTTCTGATGGATAACACAAACGGAAGTTTTAGTTCGAGTACAAATGAGCAAATGATAATTCTGCTTTACTATTTAAGCATGCTCAATATATTCATAGTGCAGTTAATGTTATGTGTCTGTAATTTCACAAATAAAAAACACAATATGTAGCATTAAGCATTCACATTAAGCACGTGTAGTACCATAAAGCAAAAATAACATGTTATACCATGAAACAGACTTCTTGGATGATTTCTTTGTTCTTCTCCTCCTCATGGGACAGGAGTCGCTAGAGAGAAATACGTATTGAGAAAAAAAAAAAACATTCAAATGGTAGGCTTGCCAACTACTGGCAATAGTGTATGCAAATCCATTATCCGACTGGCGTTGCATGTTATGTACAATATATTCTGATAAGCAATTTTGATTGAACAGTGTCAAACATGGATAATTAAGAGGCTGGCAATAAGAAAATCACATACCTTGAGGGCATATTCTTTGCTGCTACCTAAATCCTGTGCTTCATACACAAAGGCAAATCCCCCTACAAGAGCAAAAAAAAACAAAAAACATTTGAAGTCTAGAATAATATCAACAAAATAGTTTGTTACATTCACATTCTTATTATGTAGAAACAGTACCAAGAAGTGTACACATTTCAGAGGAAAACAAAATAGAGCAGCAGGATGCATTCCAGGAAGAGGTCCATTTAAGAATTAGTCATCTGGTGGTTCAGTGAGTCAGCATTAGCCTAGAAGTCAGCATACAAGTTTGCAAATTCTCTCCGGCACTCTGTGAGACAATCCAACTTCACTCAACTAAATGACCAGTCCTTCTAAAGTTTGTGGAGTATAGTCATATTACTCTGGGATGATGGTATTCTATAAGTAAAGCAATAGGCCTAGTCACAACTATGTCGGGCAACTGTGATTAATACTAAACCTACACACAAAGAATGTTTTTATTGAACAAGGTCAACAGAACAAGGGCATAAAAAGGCATTTTTACATCTCTTTTCACCCTATAATTTTTCATCTCTCCACAGTTAAAGGTTATGCACAAACTCCCATATATGTTACGTTGCTTTCATTCAAGTATACATTACTTTAAGTAGGTTGTGCTTTATGGTTTGCCTATTATCCTACAACCCTCTAAAGACCCAAAACAAAATCTGCACCAAATGGCACAACAGAAAAGAGGTTTCGGTATGCAGTGTGGCCAATGAAATCCTCAGCTCAGCAAACAAAGACAGACATAGTTCAAACACTATGTGTAGTCCTATCAGGCTTCCACCACTTGAATAGTAGCAACAGCTGAGGCTGTGGAACCAGTTTGTGTACAGTTTCAAGACACTAGATACCTGGCACAACAGTCTGGAAAGAAGGGAACAGAAAATGGCCAGTCAGGTGGCTTCAATGTCTTGGTCACCATGGAAACTAGTAAATCAGTGGCAAGTGCCTTTCTGTGCCCTGGTCTCCTGGAATGAAAAGGCCTTTAAACGTTCACGCTTCCCAGTTGTAAATGGACTATCTACATGCTGAACAACAACATCTTGACAAAGTTGAAAGAGAGCAGAGGGGCACACCAAAGAGGCACTGAATTAGAGACGCTCCATTCATACACCAGAGACTCATTTCCATTAATTTAGCCAAGGGATTTTACTGCCAACATGCCTGGTCTTCAAGCATTTTATTTTTCAAATAAACATGTAGGCCTGCCATGTGTAGGACTGCATTCACAACTAGGTTTCTTTCAGAAAAACTGTAAGGATAAAATCATATGAAGCTGACCATTGCCCAAGCCATTCAGTGGGCTCACAAATACAAATTGCTGAGTTTAATCACTTAGGAAGTGATACATTTCCTTTCCCACAAACTTCCCTTGCTCTTCATCTGTGTGCATCAGGAAAGGGAATGGTGGATTTAAGCATAAGATAATATGACAATCAAACCACTTGCAAACAAAGTAGCTTAAAGAACCCTCTGGCTAATTCTACACAGGAGCTTTTACAGATATCAGCTGTAAAACGCCATAGTTATGCAATGTTTCGTCACACTGGGTGTTAAATTACACAACTAGCTATCTTGTGATAATTTACAAGCTAAGAGAAAATGTTTCAGATGATCAGATTAAGCATAACGTTACTTGGTACTGTTGCCTAACAGTCTAAGCAACCATTACAAGGCATACAATTTTTCAGAGGGATAACGTTAGTGCATATCATTAAAATGAAAAGTGCTTGGCAGGGGAAAACACTCCCTTAAGTTAGTTAGCCAAGGAGCTAAACAAACTAACGTGACTAATTGTGCAAATACAAAAAAGTAGAATTTATCTTCGTTAGCTATCAATACTTGATGCAAGACAGGGGCTCATTAACGTTGCGTTAACGTTAGCTTAACTAGCTCCGGATATTAGCTCAATGAAGTTTACGGATCGATAATTATTAGCTTAGCGTTCAACAGCAGAGCTGTCAGCACCGAATATATGAACTAAAGTTATACACCAAGAACATCGAACGACACTACAAGCGACTGGCATACTAAGCTTAGAGTTGGAGTGTTTGTTATATGGGGTGTTTGTCAAGCTAAAGCTAACGAGATAGCTTGCTTGCTACGTGACATTGCTAACTGACACGTCAAACGAATGGAAGTTGCTAGCTTGTACTAGCTCATAGCAGTCAATTGCTAGTTAGCTAATACAACAGAATAGAATAACAAGTAAGGTTAAGGGTTCGTTTACCTTCTGCAATAACTCTTTTAATTCTAAGTTTCATATCACCAAGCTCGACAATCTGCCCAACAAAGTCATTATGGTCCCGACTAGCAGCTCCTGCCGAACCGGGCCCAGCGAGGAAATCAATTGCGGACTGGAAGAGGGACATTTTGTCCGGCGTCCCTCCGTCGAACACCTTATGTTATCCAAACGTACGAGGGCAATTTTTGCGAAATATAATGCCTTTTGAAATGAGTAACGACACTCTCCTCAGCCGAATTCCAAAATGACTAGTTGAACATATGATCTTGGATTTAGCTAAACATTCTCGTCCCAATGGTTTAAGACGACTATATTTTCACTGTATTTCCGTAAGGTCCTGACGTAGGCATGATGTCATGCACGTTACTTCCACTTGAGTATATCAGGTACCTGAGATTGCTTTACTTCCACAGTTGTCTGTTGTTTTTATTACATATGTTTGGCATACATGGATATACAAGTTTAACCTTAAATATTTCTTCTAGAATAACTACTCTAGCTGGTCGTTTTCTTCCTAAGGGTAATGTTTTTAGCTGAAGTCCATCTGCTATAAATGGTTTAGTCCACAGAGACACTGCAATGTAACAGCTCTTTCAAATTCTTAAAGCAAGAAGGAAAATTCAACAGTGGTCAGGCAACATACTCAAGATAAACTACGTCATATTCAGTTGGAAATGGAAAGTCAGTGTGATGGGCATTACAACGTTTAGCTTTTAACTTTCTTCTTCAATTTAAATGTACACCCAATCAAGAACAATTCCTGCACACTATCAATGGGAGTAATGTTTTCAACTTTTCATAGAAAACATTCAGTTTGGCATGGTCTTACAATTTCAAGCCACACAACATAACATCACACGACATTCCCTCACAAGAGAACATCTCGGAGGAATTTCAAGTAGACTACGTGGTTTAGTTACAAATACTGGTAAATTGGTAAAGTAAACCTCCTAATAGAAGGATGCTGTGGCTTTTTGCTAGGAGGATGAGGATCTACCACCAAGTTAACTTACTCAGGTTTTGTCACTAAACCACATACACAGAATATCCCCCTGGTGTTTACCTTGATGTTGTGGGATAGAAATATAACATTCACAGTAGCCTTAAATACATGCTGAATGACTGAATTGGGTTATGTAATCAGAAAACTCAGGCAGGAAATGTCAATGCCTCAAAATGATATCCTATATTTTCACCCACAAGAGGTCAGCATTGACCTTGTTTGATAAGATCAGACACTTTCAGGCCTTCAGCAACCACTCATTGGACCGATTTCAGTTTTAGCAATAACATTTATTTTTTTAAAAATCATAAAAAATGAAGCACAAATATACAGTTGGTATAATTTAAATGCATAGAACTACATGAAAAGTAAGATTGAATATAACTAATAGGTTTAACAGGAAGATGTTTTCTGGTTAAATAAGCTAAGAGGGTACAGGGGCCCTAAAGGGACATGGTGGGAATTTATTCTCACTATGGAGGGAATACGGTTTTTTTGAGCTCCTATTGAGTTCCCTCACAATAGTTTTGCGTTCTCTCGCAATACGTTTTGTGTTCCCTCACAAAGACAAAAGTATAGCAAGGGAATGCAAAACTATTGCTAAGGAACGCAAAGGTATTGCAAGGGAATGCCAAGCAGGGAATGCAAATCTATTGCGAGGGAATGCAAAAGACAACTCAAAAGTTGCTCAAAAAATAAATTCCACCCTTATATACAAATTTTCCACCATGACCCTTTGGGTGCTCTGTGGGAGGGTGAGCAGGACAAGAGGATTTTACAGTGGTCTTCTAGAATCAACAGTATAGAGAAGGTATACATTCATTGTGTTTGACCTTTCAGGGAGACTGGCTTTCAGACTTAGAGAGCGAGAGTAGAACTCCACCAAGGGACACTTCTTTGACAAGATGACAAGACCGCTCCAAAGAAGCATCAGTAATGAATACTGAAGTGAATCTGTTCCTGGACATTAATGTCAATAATAAGACACTGTGGAGGTGATGGGTCATTATTCTCTGTACAAATTCTCTTCATAAAAACACCATGACCAATGGGCTTTTTTTAGGATAAAAAAATAAGTGTTTTGTTTTTGATAGAAGAGACATTCTGGGTCTATTGCAGCGTGTGCTGGGATGCTAATGCTGCCAACACATCTGGATGTAAGAAGAGTGGGTTCTTAAGTGCAGCGTTCCAACATTGCAACGGACCCTTTGTGTCAAAAAAAAAAAAGAATAAAAAAAAATATATATATGAATGTGATAAATGCTGATTCACCCGTTTCCCACTTCAGAGTGTGGGTCCATGGTGCTGAGCAATCTGGAAACTTTATGAACGAGGTAGTAATACACCGGTACAGTTTGCATTTCTATTTCTGTAACAGCTGCAAACACATGTTAATGCAAAAAAATAGACTGGGGCTTTGCAAGTGAGTCACACAACGTGCTAGTCCAAAGACAGGGGCAAAAGGCGCACGCGGTCTGAACAGAGGTGTCTCAAGTACTCCTCTATTTTGGCTGTACTTGTACACGGCAGTGCAGTGCTGCTGGTGTGGCAATGGTGCAAAAGTTCCAGGATAATTCACCACAAAATGCTTAAAATAAAAAATTAGCAAGAACAATTTTATATTTAAGCTTGTAGGAGTGGCAGGGGTCACAAAGACTACCGTTGCATTTCTTTTGTGTGTGTGCACAAGACACAAGCTCTCTTAACAGCAAGAGATGGGGAGGAATGCCACTTACATGCTTTTGGCTGTGCGGGTGTGTGCGTAGTTTATTATGGCAGATTTAAGAGTCAATAAAAAGCATTCTGCATAAGGTATTTGATCTACAACAGCTTAATCAGATTTGGAGCCAACTATGGCAGAAGATCACTGTGCATGAAAAAAAACCCATGGGTCATAATACCAGACGGAGGGAAGTGAAAAGTGACGAGGCACGTTGGCTTTCTTCCTACTGGATGGGCCCAACCAATAATAAGAGTCAATCTTGTTAAGGCATTAACTGCGCTCGTCTGTGTGAACTATTTCTTCGAAACGTTCTGATATTTAAAACAGAAACATTTTAACAAAACTTTGACATTGGCACAATATTTGTTGGCCGTGATGTGTATGGATTTTTTTGTACATTTCTCAGCTATGTTAGTGTTAAGCGACAGACAGACAGACAGACATTTACTGTTAATATGAGAATGGAAGACAACTAGTGCTTGAACACTGAAGCAACATTTTGGTTAGGTTATACGAAAGAAGAATGTTTAAAATCAACAATAAACCAAAACAGTAGCTTACATGAACTATGGAGTCTGGATGTGACGGCATTTGTTCAATACTCTAACACGTAAACCATCTAAATATTTCAAATATACATCAATTTTAATGGGTATAATGGTGTATAATTGTTCAAAGCTGACAGGTTTTGATTACCCTGGAGAGCCTGAAATTGGGAAGCATGAGCGCACCTCTAGGTGGTGCTACAGGCCCATACTGTTCCTGCTTGTTTGGATATTAATGCTTATTGCTATTAGCTGTGCCATCTTGCAATAATCATTTGCAGATATAATAATCCCTGAACTGACCCATGCTAATGACATATTCTGTTATTGCTTGAATGAACTTCAAAAAGAGTATGCCTCTATTTTTTTTTTTTTGCACTGTGCACTGTATGTGTGTGTGTGTGTGTGTGTGTGTGTGTGTGTGTGTCGGAGGAGTTGGATTATTGAAGACTGTGGGACTCTCATCTGTGTCAGGCCTCGAGGCCTCACTCTATTTCCACGTCCTCAGAATGCAAGCACATCCCTTGCTGTCTTGCAGTGAAATTATAGCATTGGCAAAGATCGACTGCAATAGAAAAAAAAAAAAAAAAAAAAAAAAATACATTCATGGAGGACACGCAAATGTCAATATGAGACGCAGGTGGAATCCTGAGTCAAGTCTGGGAATCGCTCACTCAAACACTGCATACACATCGCACACAAACACATGTGTATGCACTCAAAAACACACACACACACACACACACACACACACACACACACACACACCAATGGTGTGCATCTACTTTTGTGTGTCAACAGAGCCTACGCCACAACAGTGTGGTGCGCTGCTCAAGTCTCATGGCGCCCGCTCCACACTCAGTAGCTCCCCGTTAGTTGGGAGGGGAACTGACCGTCGAGGGGTCCCTTGCATCCCCCTTTGTCTGTGGTACTGTGTGTTGATGCCTCACCAGAGACATCCTGTTACGGGGCCAAGGGGCAATGTGCCTTGGCCTTTTTGCCACCACCGCAACACCCCCACCTTCTCTCTTTCAACTCCACTCTACTCGTGCTAGGGTGTAGATGGTGTGGCTTTGATGTATGTGGTGGGTGGGGGGTGAGAACGAACTCGACGTGCTGTGAATGCCTTTCCACGGTTTCGCCCTCAAAGGAACATGTACTGGTTGTCGATGGCCCGCTTGTGGCTCCTGCTCGGGGGCTCCAGTTCGTAGTCCGAGTCCCGCTGGGGCAGCAGGGGGGGCAGGGGGTTGGGGTGGCGCTGGAGCATCGGCCGCCGGCCCACCGACTCGCTCCGCCGGAGGGGTGGCGGGGCTGGCCGGTCGGGGAGGGCCGGGGGCCGCTGAGGGAGCGAGGGGTGCTGGTGCTGCTGGTGCTGGTGGTGCGGGGACGTCCCCGACGGAGCCAGGCCGGACGTGGGGGAGAGGGAGTTGGCCGAGGGGGAGAGGCAGGAGCGGCTGGGCGGCGTGCAGAGCGCCAGGCTGGGCTCTGAGCTCCAGCGGTGCAGGGAGAAGGGCACCAGCACGGCCGGGGAGTTCTGACCTGTGGGCGGATGGAACACACACACACACACACACACACACACACACACACACAAGAGACAGGGTTTAAGTGATAAGGCAGGTGTGCCGTTTGTGTGTGTGTGTGTGTGTGTGTGTGTGTGTGCATGAGATATTACTATAACAATAGATAACATAGATAACAATAGGGAGCGAGAGCCAAGAGTGCACAGGTTGTGCAATTGTGTGTGTTTTTGAGTGTGTGTGTATGCGTGTTCTGCATGAATTCTCAGAAGTGCTCAGTTGCTGTCTCAACCACATGACAGAAGTGGGAATCCTGGCCGTCAGTCTACCCCTAGTCTGTCACAGACCATCTGTTCGAGAGTCTCTCAGACACTCAGACACACACACACACACACACACACACACACACACAAAAACACACACACACACGAACACACACACGAACACACACACAACACACACACACACACACACTTCAGAAAACAACGGAAGCGCCCCATTCCAGTTCTCATTAACAGCCCTACATATCTGTAGTTTCACTTTCAGCCATCAGGTACACCGGATAAGTGACACAATCTGACACAATCTGTGCTGTTAGCCTAGATATGGGCTCTTGGGGCTCTGGGATCTGTGCATTTGTTGTAGCCTTTTAAAGACTGTGGCATTATACAATATATGGAAATGAGGGGTGTATTCGAGTGTAGTGGCAGTGCATGAATGTGTCTGCGTGTGGTTCAGGTTGCGTGTGTACTACCTTTATCTTCTTGTGACTTTGAGCACCTGAGGCATGCTCTATGTGTGTGTGTGTGTGTGTGTGTGTGTGTGTGTGTGTGTGTGTGTGTGTGTGTGTGTGTGTGTGTGTGTGTGTGTGTGTGTGTGTGTGTGTGTGTGTGTGTGTGTAACTAGATCCGTAAATGGCATGTGCGTGTTTGTGTGTAACTAGATCCGTAAATGGCATGTGCGCGAGTGTACCTGCTGAGGTGGCACTGGCCACTACGTAGCTGGACAGCGTGACGTCGCAGGCGGCTCCACACTCCAGGGGGATGGGGTAGAGGCGGAAGTGACTGAGCATGTCCATGACGGAGGGGAAGCGCAGATGCTGCACGCGACACTGACCCCACTCCGTCAGCGACAGGCGCAGGTGCTGCGGAGAGGAAGGAGGGAAAGGAGAGTGAGAGAGAAAGAGAGAGAGAGAGAGAGAGAGAGAGAGAGAGAGAGAGAGAGAGAGAGAGAGAGAGAGAGAGAGAGAGAGAGAGAACGGGACAAAAGAATGGTGACAGGCACCAAATGCCGTATCTCGCAACTGTAGCAAAAGTGGGACGTTTTCGGAGGCACCCGGCGAGTTCACTTAAGGGGGTTTTCTCTGGCCTCTGCTGCACCTTTCCACCAAATTTCATGTGAATTGGCCCGTGCAGTTTTTGCATAATCCTGCTCACAGACAGACCACACAAAAACTCATAGACTCTGTGGTGGAGGCAATAATGAAGGAGTGAGCAGGAGAGAGAGAGAGTGAGTGGGTGGAGGGGTGGTGGAAGGAGAGGTTACAGAGGACATTTCACAGAGAGGTAAGACAGGAAATGACTTCTCTAAACATTGCCGGATTAAACTATGCAAACCACGCATCCCAAGTGGGTCCCAGTACTGCGGCGGCGCTTGAGCTCCTTCAACCGGGGGAGCGCGGAGCCGACAACACCAAGGTCACTCTGTAGGTGCAGGTCCATGGGACCATGAGCACTTCTCCATGTGTGCCTCTAGAGTGCTTTTCAATGCATCTGATATACATGTTGATATGTATACAACTACGAATCCTTGAATATTTGGTAGAGTCTCAGGTGTTTTTTCAGGTGTTTTTTCTTTAGGTCAAGTTGTCCGAAAGTTGTGGACTAAGAGGTAAGACAAGCTTATAAGCAGTTGGTTTCTGATGTATAAAAGGGTGATTAATGAACCCAATGCTGGAAAAAAAAAGTGTTCACGTAAGCACATGCTAGAAAAACAAAGACCACCAGTGTCATTAGCGGACATGAAATATATGTAATTATCTGTGTCCTAGTGATGTGTCCCCGTCTTCAGGTTTTCATAAAATACGGCTGGAGTGGACTGTGCAGTTGCAGGATGGCCGCGGGGGCAGAGGGAGAGTTTGTGTTGTCTCATCCTGTCAGATTTATGTTGTCTTTTGTTTTGCCAGAAAGGATGTATTTGAGGATCTGGAGGCCTAGGCCGGAGTACTGTTAAATCTTCTTCAGATCTGGAAGGAGATAGCATGTCCAAACTAATGGAACCATTCAGTTCAATTTGGGACAAATGAAAATGTATGCTACACCGAAAGTCTAGTAAATTAATGTGCAGCCAGTTGTAAAATAGCAACTGTTTTTGAGATATAATTCATCCACAATTCTGCCAAAAAGTTGTCGCTGTTTGAGCTCAGCCAATCAAACTAAAACCCTTCTTTCCGTGCTCCTAACGTAACGTGTTCATTGGCTGGGATCATTTATGGCTCAGTCCAGGCCACTATGTTTCTTTCCCATTTTCGACTGTGTGTAAATGGCTTTGTGTACAAAGCCCAGAGCTTTTCTGAGCACCCGAACAAAGTGTGCAGTCAGAGGACCGTGGGGACCATTTCACAGAGATATGTTCGCAAAAGGTGTACTGGATCAAAATCGTGGACTACACCTTTAATAACACCGCTTTCAGATAAGTTTAGGTTTTAGGGTTTCCAAATTGAAGGTGGTATTTCCATAAACAGACCAGATGGCTGACTGTTAAATGTAAGCCAGCAACAAGTGTTGCCACGGTTTCGTGTGGGTGCACATGTGGCAGAAATCAGACCAAAGAAGGGGGAGGAAAAAAAACGTTGGCACAAGCCAGGAGTCCATAAAACATGCGCCAAGGGGGCGAGAGGAAAGGTGCCCTATTTATTAATAAGCCACAGGTGGGTGACGTTATCTAAGGGCTAGCACCAAACAATCAGTGATCTATCCCCATGTGACCTATACAATCCTAACACTATTTCAAGCTGCTTTGGACATTCAATTTATAATGGATAATAATGTATACAATGCATTTCAATAAAATATCAGGTTTCTATGAAAATAATATCGTAATGTGATTATGTTTTTAACTTAAAGAGTGATAAATGAATTTGAAACCCATGTCCCATAATGAGACAAATATCTCTAAAACAAGTCCACAGATTTACATTAGAGTTAGCGGCCATTAATAAGAGGAAAGATTTGTAGCTTAAGTTCCAAAATGCCATGCTAATCAGTTCTGACTGGGATGAGTGCCGGTCCTGGTGCTGTACCTTGGCCTTGCTCTGGTAGTTGAAGGTGAGGACGTAGTCCCCGCGCCGCGTCTCACTCTGGCGCACCAGGAAGACGCCGTGGCCTTCCAGCCCCGAGCTCTGCACCAGGTGGGCCGCCTTCACCCGCGAGATGGGCCCGTGGAACCAGGGGTACGATGACAGGAAGTGATGCGTCTTATGGTACACCCGCTCTGGTGGCGAGAAGGATGGTGAGCCTGCAGAGGGTGGGAAGATGTGAGATATGGCTCACAAAGACGCGGACAGTGTACATTTCAAACAACCATGAGTCAGCTGAATGAGTCTTCTGATGATATTATAGTCTCGAGATTTTGTCTTTTTTATTGCAGTATCTCCACCTATGATTGAACATAAGTAAGGCTTTGCTTCATAGACAAAAAGCTGCTAGTCTTTCCGCAGCACCTGACAGCACACCCATATCAGGGCCCCAAACTCAGAAACCTCAGAGGCGCTCACCCACCTCATGATCACAGAGATCAGAGATGCAAGCTACGCAGCGATTTCTGATCATGAGGTCTAATCTCCATTCTGTTCCTCACGGGCTGTTGGTTACAGGTTTGTCGGGATTATTTGATTTGTTGCACCGGTGAATGTGCAGTCATACACACCCTGGCTGGTCGACTCGGAGCTCTCTCTTCTGATTCCTGTACTGGAGTCTCCCAGAGAGGGAGATAGCAGCTGCAAATCCACACTGTCGGACCTAACACACACACACAAGCATATGCACACACACACACACACACACACACACACACCTGATGAATATGATGTGGATTCATCATATACATTTCAACCAGAACAGGAACAATCCAACATAACATAACATACACAGCCCAATATTTGCATTCTGTTGCATTATGTTATTCTCACGGGTAGGAGCATGACCCCTTTTGTCTGTTTCAGATGAATTGATAGAGGAAATAGGCCCTTGACTCTGTGTGTGTTTGCAAGTGTGTGTTGGGGGTACAAGATGGCCTACTTGATAAGTAAAATACTGGCATTTAGTCTCATTCCGTGTCCATTTACTTCAAACTGGGTCTATCTTAATTTTCCGACTATTAACTACATTGCATGTTGACTGCATGATGTAAAGCTATGTCATGTATGTAAGACATAATCAAAATGCATCAAGTAGTCTTTTGTTATGGCTATGGGATTTGGCAGACACTTTTATCCAAAGCGAGAATCCAACTCAAAAGGTGGATCCAGGATTGTTTTTTTTTTCTTCGAGGGCATTTTATGAACAGAGTGAACTGTAGGTTTGCACTCTCCAAGTGCCTATTTATTATTTATAATTTGCTTAATTATCTTTTTTATTAAGTGCAGCATACTACCCTCAGCTACCCCAACTGCCTCTGGACCCTCGGTCATCCTGAAGGATGAGCAACTGACCCAGGTTCAGTTGGTCACCACGATTCCGATCCCCACGACGTCAATAGGAGAGGAAAGAAATCGCTCAGATCAGATTCAAAATAGGAAGTGTGTGAGAGGGGCAGACCAAAAGGAGGGAGGGGGGATTGGGGCAGGGGTCAAGGGGGTCAACAGGAAGAGAGAGACGAGGAGAGGGCAGGGCAAAGACAGAGGCCGACTCCTTGAGGAAGTACATGAACACAGTGCAGAGCGAGAGAGAGAAAGAGCGAGAGAGAGAGCAGAGAGAAAGGGAGAGAGAGAGAGAGAGAGAGAGAGAGAGAGAGAGAGAGAGAGAGAGAGAGAGAGAGAGAGAGAGAGAGAGAGAGAGAAAGAAAAATGGGACAGTAGGGCCTAGAGGAAGGGAGGGAACCCACACAAAAGCCTCGGGGCTAGGTCAGGAAGCGTCCCTTGTAATTCTTGGACAAGCAAAATGTTATTGTATGTGATACCCAAGCAGCAGCGCCATCCTACACAGACCCTAAACTACATGTGACATAGAGACAGAGGGGGGGAGAGAGAGAGAGAGAGAGAGAGAGAGAGAGAGAGAGAGAGAGAGAGAGAGAGAGAAGAAAGAAGAGAAAGGGTTGAAGAGACCAGGGTGAGAGAGAGTGAAAGACAGAAGGAGAGAGAGCGTGAGAGAGAGGCAGGCCAGCTGAGATCCTGCTGAATTGCTGACTTCAATTCTCAGTAATCTCAATAACAGGAAGGCAGCACATGCTAACTCCTGCAAGCGCTCTGTATGTGCCTATGCACTTCACGTCTCACAACTCTCATTCTCTCTCTCTCTCTCTCTGTTTATTCTCATTGCACTGATTCCCTGGCTGCCTGCTCTCTCAGGCTTGCTTTGTTCCAGGTCTGTCAGCTCCAACTCTCTTCCTCCTCCTTTCTCTCCTGGTCCCCTGCTGGGTTTGTACAGTTTATGTGTGACTGTGTGTGTGTACGTGTGCATGTGTGTGTATGAGAGAGAGAGAGAGAGAGAGAGAGAGAGAGAGAGAGAGAGAGAAGAGAAGAGAAGAGAAGAGAAGAGAAGAGAAGAGAAGAGAGAAGAGAGAGAGAGAGAGAGAGAGAGAGAGAGAGAGAGAGAGAGAGAGAGAGAGAGAAAGAGAGAAAGAGAGAGAGAGAGAGAGAGAGACTGTGTATCTGAGAAGAGGAAGTCAGACAGAGAATTCCAGACATCTGCAGAAATGTGAAAGGTCCTGAGATTCCCCCAGTGAGACCTCCCCCGGCTTCCTCTTGAACAGCTCTCTCTTTTGCGCCTCACGCACACACACACAGAAAACATCCAAGAAAAATACACACACACACATAGAAAGCACACATTGCCATCTATCTATAAAGCAAGAAGCGTCTGTGTGTCTGTGTCCGTGTGGCTGTACTGTACTAAAGCGCCTCGGCCGTTTGTCAGACTGACCTAAGATTTTGTATGTGGCTCGCGCGTGGCACAAAGGTGTGCAATCTTGATTTTGAAGATTTTTGAATGCATATTTCAAAGTATGCGTATTTACGTAGGACATTTATCGCTGCACTGCACTGTTTCCAAGGGGACCAGTTTCAGGGGAGCTCCACCCCATGTCTATTGTGTGGCTACAGTAGGTCTCACTTTGATGATAGTACGCAGATTTTGCAACAACACGCCAACAAACATGGGTATAAAAGTATAAGCAATAAACAGACGCATCGAATAGCCCAGGCTACTTTGGACTTGAGACTTTGACTAAACAAACGACAATTCCGACTGCAAGGTCCCAAATTGAAATGAGCGATAGGTTAATGCAACATAGCTAGACAACAAGTGGCAGACTGAGCGACGTCACTTATGCTAAAGACTGTTTTGAGTCACATCGTTGCAAATTTCAAACAATGATGCATCATTACACAAAATGGTTTGTCTTCAGTATTAGGAAGTTATTCAGTAAGCTTAATACACATTTAGCCTTAACTCAAAACAGTTGTTAGGCTTATGTCATTCTGATCTGTAGAAATGTCACATGCAGCCATGCCTAAATTTATTACACATTTATTAGAGGCCACGTTAACAGAAATGTTCTAAGAAATGTTCTAACAGAAAACATCTAAGAAGATGCACACACACCACTTGTATTGTCACAACACTGTGCGCGTGCACGCATAAAATCATGCGGGCCAGCGGGCGCACACACACACTCACACAAATGCAATTGCAGCATACACACAGTCACAGAATAACCATGAGCAGCTGACAGTATAGATGGAGTGGGTGGACTCACCTGTTGTTGATACATTCTTTCAGTTCTGTAGTCCAGGAGCTGACCTGCTGGTCATTTTCTGTCTCGAATATGAGACTGCCTGGATAGTGATTAACCTACGGGAACAAGCACAAACCTACCGTCTTTAACAGTGTGGCAGAGAGGAAGAGCTCAAGATCAAACAAACACACACACACACACACACACACACACACACACACAGCTAATGGATGAAAATGACTACCGGATGAGATGAGTGTCACTTAAGGTCAGAGAGCCATTCATTCTTAAAACAAAACAAAAAAATGAAGCTAAAAATAGACATGGAAATATTCCGAGGAATTGGAAAAAGAAAACCAGGCTCTCCAAGTTTCTGCTGCTGCTCCGAGGCCAAGAGGGAGAGGAGGAGAAATGACTTCTGTTCAACGGAGAGGGGGGGGGGACTAGCGTAGCGTCCACGAGCTAATTTTGTGGCTTCTCTGCCGTCTCACCTTTAAAACAAACGTGTTGATATTGTCAGGCATCTCCAGACGATTGCAGCGCCGAACCTCCAGGATGTCTGAGCAACGGGCTGTCAGCTTGGGACTCGAGCCCTGGAACAGACAGACAGATGGACAGAGATAAAACATACAGCCGTGCACACAGACAGATGGACAGACGGATGCATTGGCAGACAAGATGTACAGACAGAGAGAATATGAGAGAGAGAGAATATGTGAGAGAGAGAGAGAGAGAGAGAGAGAGAGAGAGACAGACAGCAACCAACAACACTAAAAACCTACTTTTAACAGTGTGACACAGAAAAAAAGAAATATCAAGTTTTAACACCCTCCCCCCCAAACACACGCACAAACACACACACTCATTGAATTACTGTAGCAGTGATTTTTAACAAAAAAATCTTTAACAGACAGTAAGTTCCTTGAATTTCCCCTTGGGGATCAACAAAGTATCTATCTATCTAAGTTCAGTGTTCTCTCCGTGTGGCTGTACTGTACTAAAGCGCCTCGGCCAGCTCGCCCACACACTGGGGCCAGGACACTTTCCTTTATTATATTTACACATGCAGGTTACAACATGGAGTCTTTTTGCTTCCTTTTGTGTATGTGTGTGTTTGTACGCATGCATGTGTGTATGTGTGTGTGTGTGTGTGTCTGTGCATGTGTGTGTCTCTCCTCCTCATGATGACTCACACACTCTTTTCAATCCTCTTCCTGGCGAACAGCCGCCCTCGACGCCGACGAACTGGCTCTGCCTCGGCAGGCCTGATCACCAGCAGCTCAATGCCAAAGCAAACCGGGGACCTAATAAATGGGCCAAGATCAAACGCGGGCACTCCCCCACACAGAGTCAGTCAAAGGGGTGGGGTGGGAGTCACACGGGGGTGATTCACTCTCCCGTCTCCTGACGGGACACAGACGTCGGTTCCCAGGCCGCGTCGCCGCTCTCCGACTGGCCCCAGACCTCAGGGGCTGTCTGCACATCTGTCAGCTTCTCCGAGCAATTAGCCTAATTTCAGCCTTCCAACGTTCCACCTCTCTTCCTGTATGTGACACGTATGTGTGTGGGTGTGTGGGTATGTGTGTGTGCGTGTGGGTATGTGTGCGTGTATAATAGATGTGTGTGATATGTATAGTAGTCCATGCATGACATGTGTACGTGTCACATGTGTGGGTGTACGTGTGAGAGATCGAGAAACTGAAAGGGAGAAAGGAAAGACAGAAAGAAAGAAAGAAAGAAAGAAAGAAAGAAAGTGATGGAGAAGAGGAGGTGGGGAGGAGAGTTGCGTGGAGAGGAAGTGTCCTGGCCAGCTGTTGACTCATCGGGGTTCTGAAGGTTTTGGACATGAGCTGGACTTGGTGAAGCACACAGTGCTTTTCCCTCTCTCTCTCACTCGCTGACTGTCTCTCTTTGTCAGAGGCTGTCTGTGGGGATTAGACAGAGCTTGTCTCCATCTGGACATAAAGCAAGAGCAGAGTCTGACCTAGTGCTCAAGCCCTTCACCTCCGCCTACACACACACACACACACACACACACACACACACACACACACATGCATGCATGAGCGCACGCACGCACACACACACACACGAGCGCACGCACACACACACACACAGAGAGTGAAGGAATCTCTCTGTCACACATACACACTATAAAAACAAACAGAGACAACACACACACACATATATGTATGAAGGACAAAGAACTCATACACACACACACACTCTTTCTCACAAGGACATAGGAAGCACAGGGTGGGGGTAAGACGACTGAGAAGTGGGAGAAAACTCAGGAGAGGGAGAGGGAGCTAATGGGAGGGGGCATGAAGATGGACAGACAGAGAGACAGGGAGGGAGGAAGGGAGGAAGGGAGGAAGGGAGGAAGGAGCGTAATGGATTCCTGGAAGTTGAACGAGCTGAAAAGTAACTCTGACTAGAGGAATGTCTGTTTGCATCAGCCAACTTCTCATCAGTCTGTGTGTGTGTGTGTGTGTGTACATGCGCATGACTACTTAGCATCGATAGACTCTGTAGTCATTTCTCTGTATCTGATAATCGAATGCTACAAAGCCGCAAATCAGACACAACGGCAGGGTCTCGCATGTGCATACTGTACATGTCATGTCAGCACACAGATGTTTTGTTTCTTTGCTTCAGCTCTCGCCACTCGCCCACTCGCCTGCGCCCACGGCCTTCCCGAAGCGTCGGGAGTATTTCAGTCAGCGCAGTGGAACGTGTGTCACACAGGGGGTGGGGTGGGGGTCCCCTTTGTCGCCGTGTCCGAGTGGGGACTCGACTTCTCTCCCAGGCCTCCGGGGTGGGTCTCGCTCTCACACAAATCAGAAAGTGCCGCATTTCCTCCGACTGCCCTGGACGCCGTCATCCACAGTCAACAGGCCAAACTTAGAAGGCCGCCACACAGCACAGCAGCCAGGTCATCCAGGCAACTCGAGAGCAAAAGAAAAATAACAACCCCTGAAGATTGAACACCAGCCCAACGCAGCAGCGAGGCGAACATAAACGCCCCCGACGTCAGCCCAACACAGCAGTCGACTTCCAACTCCACCACTGCAGCTCAAAATAACAGCATAGCCTGGAATGCCCGGGCCCCAGCCCCCCCCCACCCAAAATGATAGCTTCAACTCAAAAATCATAGCTTCCGCAACACAACAGCACACAGTCCGAAGACCGGCACACGTGAACTCCAAGCAAAGAAGCACAAAACACAAGAGCTCATAGGCTTAGTTAAAGTAACAGTACTTCATTCAGTATAATGGCTATTTAACTCTGTATCGGTTAGCTATATAGCTTGGCCTGTCTTCAAAGCAACAGCAACACTTTTTGAGGTATTGTTTCACAGGTTACTAGTTTTGATATCGTCTTCAACTTAATTTTGATGGCTTTAATTTTGGACCACATAAAATCTTCATGACATCGGCAATTACATTGGCATTAGAAAGTCTGTTAGCAAGCTTTTATCAGTGCCAAATGCGCTGGTATTGGTGTTTTCAAACGTTTCATTGGCATTGATTGCATGCCTTTTGAAGTAGTTAGCTGACTGGTTTAGCTCTAGAGCCTTCTGAGGGAAATCAATCGAGGAGCCTGCTGTCTAAACACCTCTGAGGAGGCATGGCAGCCAGGGCCCACATAGGTCGACTCAGCCAGCCAGAGAGAGAGAGAGAGAGAGAGAGAGAGAGAGAGAGAGAGAGAGAGAGAGAGAGAGAGAGAGAGAGAGAGAGAGAGAGAGAGAGATTGAGACGGCCATCAGCCTAACTGGCACGCCCAGAACCTGACAGCATCATCATGACTGAAAATCTCCACGAAGGAGGAGGAAAAGCAACAAGAGTAAATATCCAAACTGCCGCTCTTTTGCTCACTTACTCGTTTGCTCACTCACTTCCCTCTCAATCGTTGGCCCCTCTCGACAGAGGCCCCCAGCAGGAGGGAGAGAGAGAGGGGGGATGCATCTAAATTAAAAAGGACCAAAATTCCAATGAGTCAGTGTCATAGATACAAGACCTCGTCAGGACATCATTACAGGAAACAAGGAGAAACACACACACACACACACACACACACACACACACACACACACACGGACCGCATCTGCATCTTGTGACCGGAATATTTACCTCTTCTGTACACAATGCGCCTGGCTTGTTTGTCAATCTGCGGCCAATTTGTTTAGCGTGTGCATGCTCCACTCCACTCCCACTTCCTCCTTCATGTGTTGTGTTCAGCCCGGCAACTCAAGAAAGCAACTGACCAGGCTCTAGGTAGAAGAGGACCAATAGGCCTTTATCACGGCAGCCGAAGTAGGAAGTGAACAGCCCTGTTCCTGTGTGAGCACAGGTGTTTCTAATTAAGTGTCAGATTCGGCCACAGTTACTTCAACCAGAGGCCTCGTTAATGTTTTTAGGAACACCTGTGGTTTGCCTGCCAACAGGAAAGTGAACAGCCCTGCTTCAGCTGCCGTGATAAAGGCCTATATCCGGCCCTGTACAGCCTGCGACCGGTGCCCAGTCATGAACACTTAAGATGATGACCCACAAATAAGAGGGCGCACAACAGGCCAGCTTTAGAGACTAATAAAGTGGGGTGTATTGAGATATTTGTACTGGATGAACTAAGTGGGGCCCACAGGATACTAACAGCTGTTCAGGGCTAGAGGAGGCGGGTAGATGAAGTCCACAGAGGAGCTTGTCCACTCTCGGTCCACAACATCTGCAGCCAGAGGAGAGCTGGGTCTAACTTGCGTCCGATTCACACCAGAAATGTGGCGTGTGCGTGTTGGCTGCGTTACCCATACGTTTTCATTTTGGCGCCCATGATGACAGGTTAGAGCATTCATATTGCCTCAAGCCACGCTGCAACTATCAGTGAGATAGAAAATAAAAGTGGCACCCATTTCTCACGCAAGAGCAAGTTAGTTGGAAGCGATCCTGTGAAAAGGATACAATGGAAGACAGGCAAGTAGCAGTTCCTCAGTAGCCCCGCATTTAACAAGGTTCCTGGTGTGAATACACCAAAGCAGTGACCGTGCAAATACCATGGATCTGGTGAAAATGAGCCATTAGTTAGACTTACTCAGAATGAGAAGAAAAAAAACTCACCCAGGACACACCCACATATTTCAGTTCATATACATCCTGTGTAGTGTTGACACGATACCAAAATTATGACTTCGATACGATACCAGCCATAAATATCACGATGCTCGATACTGAAACGATACTACGGTGAAATCCTAAGATATCTGGAAAAGAAAGGACTCATACCTCCTCCAAGTGTATTGGGTCATTTGTGTTGAATTCAGTGCACTTTTGTAGTGTGCAGGTCAATTCTGGGTTCTAAAATTCTAAACTTCCTACATAATAATTATTTTTTTATAGTCAGTAAAATAGTAGGCCTACTTTGTGTGATTAAGTCCTTTATTGTTCTTTAGTTCATTTACATTGTGTTTTGGCAATAAAGTAGCTTTAAATAGCCAAAATAGGCTAGATCAAGGTCAGTGTTGAAATTACTGCATGCAAATCACTGAATGCTATGCAGAGGGGCCTAATCTTTATCTTCATCTGATGTACAGTATAGGCTACCCTAGGCCTTCCCGTGTTCATGGGATTTCTTTGACAGTTGCAAAGGGAAAAATGTGAGGATAGTCTTCTTTGCGCCCAGTGTACAAGTACGACGTTCCAACCACTCAGGTCTTCGTCAGATAGGCCTACACCATTACCTGTTGCAATATAGCTGTGTGCATTCCTACATTACGTCTATTTCTTTGATAACATGATTTGCTACCACGTAACAATAAGCCGCTATTGTTATCAGGACTCAACACGCTTTGGTGGTAATATGCTGTGGGCTTTAATTAGCGCATTTCGGGTAGCCTATCCAACCTCTGGGCAATAATTATTGAACAAATTGCAGTCTACATGCCATGACAGATATTACCAGTAGTACTGACCGAACATGAAATAGATTGTTTACAAGTTATGGTAATGATATTCTGACGTGAACATTGCGCTTTCATCACATGATTAGGCTACAGCTTGTTATGTCTCGTCAAAATGATTACCTCGTTATGTCTCGTCAAAATTCATTGATGAAGGAAGGTTCGCTTTATCCCAGAAAATCCCTCGTTTCACTTAGGCTAGACTAAAGCAGAAGAGAAGAACTTGGCACTAACCATGTAGTCGTGTTTTCTATAGCATATTCGTTAACCTGTCGTTCTTTGAACTCTTTAAAAATGCTGGGATATGTCTGCGAGGTGTTTAGCCATGTGTAGCCTAGGCTACTGCTTATATATATGACTTTGAAACATATTTTACAAACGGGCCTCTGTGTACCTGATGGCTTGCCTTCACTACTCCCCCTGATGGCTTGCCTTCACTACTCCCCCTGATGGCTTGCCTTCACTATTCCCCCTGATGGCTTGCCTTCACTACTCCTGATGTATCCCATATAGTTCCAGATGTCACTTCACCTTTTGTTTTATCCACAAGGCAGAGTACTGTCGGCAAAAAACTATGTTGACGTTAGCTGCGCACTCACTCACTCAGAGATGCCTGCTTGACACGCCCACTTGCCTAGAAGCGTGCAAGGAGTAATGAGAGCAGCAGTTCACACAGACGCAGAACGTTATTATTTTACTAAAGTATCGATTCTAAAAACTTCGGAAATCGTATCCTTTTTTTGCGTGAAGGCATCGTGATACCTTTTTAGTATCGATACACCGTGCAACACTAATCCTGTGTATATTTACATACACATCTGAGAGAGCGAGAGAGAGCGAGAGAGAGAGAATGTGTGCTTCAATTCAGCATGTGCAAGTACATATTTGCATTTATTAGACCCACTCAAATTACTGATAAAAATGATTCCCCTGATTTCATTTAGGTCTCTAAAAAGAAATGTCCCTCCTTTCTTCATATCTCAGAGTGCTTGCATATTTGGTCTACTGAGCCTAGCTTCCAATAACCAATGGCCTCTATACCCAATGACTTCAGAGAACCTCAGAGGACCTCAGCTGTATGGGGCAATGATTCTAGCTAATCCAAAAATAATAAAAATGTCCCTTTATATGAAGCCTCATCTAGAATGCTGAGACTGACAATTATAAAAAGAACACAGCGACAACTTCTTGACAACGCACCCAGGACACACCCAAATATTTCAGTCCATATACATCCTGTGTGTATATTTACATACATATCTGAGTGTGTGTGCTTCAATTCAGCATATACAAGTACATATTTGCACATTTCTTTATCTGTGTGTGTGTGTGTGTGTGTGTGTGTGTGTGTGTGTGTGTGTGTGTGTGTGTGTGTGCGCGCGTGCATTTTTTCACTTAGTATGTGTGTTGCAAGAGAATGCTGCTTTCATTGACATACGTCACCTCACACGCAAACACACAGACACACACAGACACACACACACAGACACACACACAGAGACACACCGCTCATTGAGACATTCTGGCACAGCGAGCAGTAAATCACTCATTTCCCTTTTTGCGCAGAGTCAGAGCAGTATTAGCCACACTCTCGTAAGTGTGTTATAGTTATAGTCATAGCTACTTCACAGGAGACGACACAGTTCCACTGTTATCAATAACACAGTCGCATAAACACACCTCACCATTCAATTTCATAATGAAATTCTTTGAAATCTAAAAACCCTCTAAGTAACAGGTTCCTGGGTACCAACACATGAGTCACCTCACCATTCAATTTCACAATGAAATTCTTTGAAATCTAAAAACCCTCTAAGTAACAGGTTCCTGGGTACCAACACATGAGTCACAGACACCTCATAGATAGTGATGAGTCACCGCTATCAGAACATGAGTCTCATCATCTCAACATCTCAAATTGCTTAAGGTTTGACATGTCAGAGTAGCTACTGCAATCAGCTATTGCATTTGTGGCTGAATGAGTTGTGGTCAGAACAAACTTAAACTTGCTGCAACACATGTAAGCATTTGGTAACCTTTGCTTGTGCAACTTATTTTGTTGCATCAGCTTATAATACGCAAAGTCAATAAGGGCACAATCAACATATCTGAGGATATTAACTGAGAAAGCTGTGCTTTGCTTCTGGTACTGTCCTTACACTTTAGTTATGAGTGCATAACACAGTCACAACAATGCTCATGTTGAATTGAAAAGTAGGCTGACTAATTAATTCATATCAAATGGCTCGCATAACACTGATAAAGATTCTCCTGATTTCATTTAGGTATCTTTTTGATCTACTGATCCGATCTTGCAACAACCAATGGCCTCTATACCCACTTCTCACTTCAAAGATTTTTTGAAGGACCTCAGCTATATGTGACAATGATTCTTGCTATCCCGGACACAAAAAATTTCCAAGAAACCTCACAAAAATGTTGAGACCATCAATTTCAAAAAGAACGCAAAGCACTTCCTTCAAACCGCATGCAATAAACCATGGGGACAAACAAATGACCAGACAAGCACAAAGACGAAACAGTTGATTTCAGTTGACGAAGGCAGCGCTGCCTGGAAGGCGCTAGGGTTAGGCATGGGCTAAGGTTAGGGTTAGAATTAGGTGCCTTTAAGTCAACGGTGGCAGCGCTTCCCACTGATCTATAAAGAACACTTTTATAGATCAGTGGCGCTGCCTGGAAGACGACGTTGGGGGCTTAAAACACCATCGAGCAACCAAAGCACTCCAATCACCTGCCTGTATGTCACATAGGCCTAACACCAAAGGAATTTCCCACATACTTTACATCAGAATTACAGGACATCTTTACTGTTTTTATCAGTTAAAGATTATGTTAGATTATAGCAACTAACTTAGGGCTAGAATTTCAACAATTATTCAATTAATCAATTAGTTCTCAACTACAAAATAGAAATATACCTTGTTGCCAGTCTATCATTGAATAATTAGTTTGAGATTTTTTTTAAAGAAAAGTAGTTAAAACATCGGAGTGGTTTCTTTCATTTGAATATATTTTGTTTACTTAACTCCTCCATGAGCGTACACTGAATAATGGCGTGTTTAACGTCACGACATGACCTTATTTTGGGCTTTGATAAACAATGATCAACATTTTTCATCTGTGGTCTTCTCAAGCTCAATTCATGCCTAAAAGTAACCTATGAAACAATGACTACACTCAATTCAGCAAAAAAAAAAAAAAAAAAAAATGGTTCAATGCCACTACGCTGTTACCCAATTCCTGTGGCATACCCTTGACACAGAAAAACGTATGCCTCTAGTCTATTTTGTGTTGAAGACGGCTTTGATTTCAGTTGTTACTAATACATGTATGGAGTAGTATACCGACACGAACATCTGATAGACCCAGCAGCCACAGGTAGGATACTCAACTGACAGTGTTCTTAGCCATTTCTCAGAGGCAAGCTGCATTTCAATTAACTTGTCACGGTATACTATCTGCATACAATATCCTGTGTCGCTAGCATCGACACCTCTGGGCTGATTACACTTGCGTCTCTTTTCAGCAACTCTTGTAATGAGAGCATGCTCACCTCTCAATATCACTCACCACTCATTCTAGGAACAGATGCTGACTGTTTAATACCACAATAAGCAAACCAAAACGAAGAAGAAAAAACCTGTGTGCCATTGCGCAGCTTTAGCGCTCTCTTAGCTTTGACCCAGCATCAGATAGTGGCTGGCCAGGCTGGTGTGAAGGACTTTCGCATCTCTGTCATGGTTTTTTTTTTATAAACATGGCATTTTATATTTTTACCCTCCCATCTCGCCACGTGAAATAGTGAAATGTCAATCAGTCTGACCTTTCAGCCATGCTCTCGAAAGCGTGACCGCAGTTTCACAGAACGTTGTGGGCCCGACGCTTTCTGAGAAAATAAAAAGAGAAAAGAGGCGGGGCATAAAAAGAGCAAAAAAAAAATATAATATATACAGCTTCCTGTTTCTTCTGTCTCAGTAGCTCTAAGCTTCAGGTCTCAGCTCTGTGTGTGTGTGTGTGTGTGTGTGTACACAGTTCAGATGTTGCTGATGCAAAGCAAGTGGGGAGGCCATTCATGGAAGACGCAGGCATAGGGCAATTCACAGTAATCTAGCCAGCATCTTATCTGTTCTTAGTGGGACACAGCCAGTGCTAACCGCTTGCTGTATCACCACTGCATTAGACATCCTGGGATGCACAGAAGTAAGATTCATCCAAACTAAATGATGCCATCGCAAAGGACTCAGTACAGTTCATGTAGCAGTAGTGGAATTATCTATGCAAATTCTGGGAGGCAAGAGTCTGTCTGCATGCACGTTTGCAAATGCAGACATCTTCTATAGTTAAATGACAAAAAAGGAAAAAGTGTCTGCTTGTACAAGGGTTTGACTGCCCTTCAACAGACAGACAGACACACACACACACAGCTCTGCACTTTTTCGGCCTCTGCCCACGGCTCCTAAAACAACAGGCGCCCTCCAAACTCAAAAGGGCCGGCGATGCTGTGAAGATAACTAATCTCACAGGAGCTGCCAGCTTAGGAGGACCATGGTTGTGTGAGTGTGTGAATGAGTGAGTGAGTAAGTGTAACTGTGTGAATGTGTGTGAGCGTGTAGCTTCACTGACACTGCAAACAGCATTGATACTCAGCCAGGTCGAGCGTGCATCCTGTTTACGGACTAGAGACGGTGAACCACAGCTCAGGCTGTCACCAAGAGAGGCAGAGGGAGAGAGGGAGGGAAACAGAGATAGATGGGTAGATGGGGGAGAGAGAGAGAGAGAGAGAGAGAGAACAGGGGCTTTCCGTGGGTAGCTTAGCAAGGTCAGGTATGCTTGTGCATACAAACACTATCACCAGTGCCCACACACACAGCTCACAGGTAAAAGTAGGGGTATGCGTGCGCTATCACACACACACACACACACTTAAAAAACACAATGATGAGCACAAGAATGCAACACATCACTGCATCACCAACTATGCATGATGCGGTTTAAACACAACAAAGAACAAAACAACAGCACTCAGTGGAACAGACTCCAAGTACCCCAAACAGTTGGCCTTCCATATAAAGCATACCATAAACACACACACACACACACACACACACATTTTTACACCAGCTGAGCGACTATCACAGATATTTTGCGCAAGCTAGCGCACCGAACCACTTCAAACCTCTTTCTGATCCTACAGATGTGACGAGTGACTCTTGAGAAAAACTACACGAGCCCAACAGAACTTGCTCTCTTTTTTTGGCTTTTGATGGACAAGACGAAAGCAACCACAAAGTGTCACTTTCCGTGTCATAATTGACAAGAATAATTTTCAGAAAGTTTCAGCTCTGCAGAATAGTTTAACACCTATACAAAACTTTTAAGGCATAATGACTTGTAGGTAAATTTACTCAGATCTGCATTTGACTAAACTTTTTTTTTTTTATTTATGCACTCATTAAATAATTTTTCTAACTTTGCATACCAATTATTCAAATATTACCTGCATACTGGAAAAACAAGGGAGGTGAGGGTATTGGATTTGTTTCTCCTCCTCAGTTAGGGCCAAAGTGTTTCACACAGCTCCAAACCGTCTCTGTAAGAGTGGGTGAGGACCGTGGAGCCAAATTGAATTTAGTTAATTGCAATTAAATTCCCTGGGTTCAAAGACACCAAACACATCCCTGCCTAAACTGAGAAGGAAGTTAATTTGGAATTTACAGGGTGCAGTTCTTTTGATTAGGTAATGCCATTTTCTGAACGTGTCAGAGAAACTGAAAGTAAACTAAATTATGAAAGTCTAGTGTTGAGGGCAAATCTGAACATTAAACATGTTCAGAAATTAACTGCATAAGCCTATTATTTGCAGATGTCCTTTTTTTTTATTATTAGTCTATTTTTTGCAGAATTGGTTTCAGTTCATCTCCTTGAAACACTCACTAATGCTACTATATGAAGCACTGGGTAAAATAAATAGAGAGCATTTAGCCTATCTGTGCAATATACTTCACTGCTAGAACACCTGTGAGATAAAATATATTAAAGTGGGGGCAAAAATAGCTTGACCTCTCTGGAAAGCTCTATCAAACAGAATCTCACACAGCTGCCTCACAGCCCAGCAGAACCAGTCATTCAGAGAGCCTTTGAAGTCATTCAAAACGACTATGGTTTTGTACTCCAAAGCAAGAACTCGCTAGCAATCTACGTCCTAGCCTTGCCCTAGAGGAACCTCAGTTTTCACATCCCAAGTTCAGCCAGCATTAAATTATTTGGGCATTCTAATCCACATTTCTAACTGTTACAAGGCCACAGAAACATGAACTCAACAAACATTTGTTTCTCCCTCTCTTCCTTTACAGTGCTTCATCTATTTCTGCAAATCTCTTGGGACTTGGTTTCAGGGAATCCAGCACTTTGCTAGGCAAAAAGGCAGCATGATAGTTGCTATTTGACTTAAATGAGGACGCTGAGGGCCTTGGACAGCCTGCGTACCAGCTTGGGCTATGGCCCAGTGTGAGAGTCTGTGCAAGCCTGCGGAGTGTGGCTGTAACGCAGAGCAGCTGGAAGGATGCGGTTTGGTAGAATTAGAAATATTTTCCATCACACTGGTGGCAATTATGGAACAGAAAATAGAATGCGCCCAGTCAAGGCTCAAAGAAACAGATGGGGGTGTGGGGGGGCAGGGAAGCTAGTCAGATCTTTTTGTGATAAAAGGATGTATGGTGTGGTGGTAGGCTTTTTTCTCTCTCTCTCCTCTCTCTCTCTCTTTTCTTTCTCTCACTCCCTCTTCTCTCAATTTTGTCGCACACACACAAAGTCAGAGACACAGGAAACCCTGAGGAAACGTGGGCTATTAAGAATTGCATTAAAAGACAGAGTTGATAAAGACTGTACGGTCACGCCACATTTAAAGTCGAATTCCTGGCAAATTATTCTGGAGCAAGTAGAAGACGTGAAACCCGTTTCAAAATCACCTTTCTGAAACATGCACACACACCAAGTGTGACAATTTAATCGTGTTGGGGTACACTGAAGCCGCCCCAAGATACTGTCTGACCACATCCCCTAGTTTCGCAGAGGCACGGCAACTATGACGTCCGAACATAGCTCTGCCACTGCCCAGTGTGAACTTAATGTGCGCAGCTCGTGACGTTTTTCCCAGTTTAAAAGGGGCACCGGTCTCTGAGGACAAGAGCCAGGCTGACAAGCTCAGACTCTCCAGCTTCACTTTGAAGAGACTGATGATAATAATACCGGCGTTTCTGTGTAATCTGACTGCAGATAGGCCCAATCTAGGGCATTTATCTGCTGCTGCACACTGCACACACACATGCTTTTATTTAAGTTAGGACTTCCCTGCAACAAGACTTTCTCACACTAGGAAATTATCAGCCAGCGTACAGCTTCCTCCTTCTGCAAAACAACAGCGACGCGAGGCTCCTATTCTATTTGAAGGGTCCGGCAGCATCCAAAGTTAGGTTTCTCAACATCTGCTAAAGCAGCTGCACCACAGGCAGTGCTGGGGCTCACGTGTGTGTGTGTGTGTGTGTGTGTGTGTGTGTGTGTGTGTGTGTGTGTGTATGTATGTGAGTTAAAATTCATATTGCGACTGTGTGTGTGTGTTTTTGTGTGTTCAACACAATCTTGTATTGCCCCCCCCTTGTATTGCCCCCCGCCCCCTTCACCCCCCTCAGAAATAGGGGCCATACAGGACAAAAACACTCCACACATAATCCAGTTTCAATGCTTCTCTTCTTCTCGCTTTTTGCTTTGAACTGACAGAGGACAGTCCAAAACACACACACACAGAGTCGCAATATGAATTTTAATGTGAAAAAGAATTACAAATGAAAACTCAATAGCAATAGTGGTTAAGTGTGGTGAGCAGTGAGCAGCCTATGGGTTTGCGTGTGAGTATGTATGCGTGTGTGTGTGTGTGTGTGTGTGTGTGTGTGTGTGTGTGTGTGTGTGTGTGCATGCGTGCACGCACACACCATGCTCTCTCTACTGTACTGTAACCCTTCCTTTTAAGGTCTTTCCCTGTTGCTCTACGCCTCCCTGCCAAGATTCTTCAGCAGCGAATTGCAGCTTCAATAGCACTTTCTCCTGAGTGCAAAGGCCGCTCCATTGACCACTTCAATGGACCAGGCAACACTGCCTAAAAACTTAAACGTCCACACAACCGAGTAGAGACATCGACAGCAAAGAACGTGGTGAAAAATGACAAGCCCATGACTTAAGGCCATGCCAACGCCTCATGGGAGGACATGAAAATAGTCTGATCAGCGAGAACAGATGGTTCTCTTCCGTTCCTGCTGTCCATGTTAAGCAAACTCACAGACAAGCCTAATCACCACTGTTTGGCAGTAAAGGTTAACATGAATGCAAATAGCAGAGAGATCTATCAACACTCAACAAACAAACAGTTTGTTTCTTTACTGAAACGTTGCTGCTGATTTAAATGTCAAACAATGTCAAACTAACTGCAGTGAAACAAAGTAGGACACTGAACCCATTCACAACTAGATGAAAAGTCCAGACCTCCGGAACGGCCAAACTGTCTCATGCTAAAAAAATAAATAAAATAAACAAATTGTCAAGCCAACCCGTGAGTTGGATCTGCAAAATTCATGGGTTCATTCTTGGCCCTTGGTACCTTCACAGCAAGTTTCATGAAAATCGTAATCCTAGTTTTAGCATGTCTTGCTTACAATCAGATGAACAGACAGACAAACCACACTGAAATCATAGCAGAAGGGAGAGTGGGGACAGGCCCCCGCTGCTTACCTTGGGAGGGTCGTAGAGTTCCAGCTGGTATATCTCTGGAGCGGGGCGCTCGTTGGTCCTCCTCACCAGTAGGCGGCAGCGCTGCCAGCGCGGCTGCGAGTCTGAGATAGTGTCGTTCACCAGCAGGTACCTCAGCTGCCCCTCTTTGCACGTGCTCCTGACCTCAGCCCGCTTCCGCACACTGGGCCCCCGCAGCTTGCTGGCCAGCCCCCACAGGAACGCCGTCGAGGTCGAGGTGTGCGTGGTCGCCACCGAGGGGGCCACTTGTGGCATGAGGTTGTGCGCGGCCGGAGGTGTCAGGGGGCAATCGGCGGACATCGGAGAGATGCCCACCGGTCTGTTCGAAGTGTCCCCCGAGTCCTCGGAGGAGGAGGGGGCAGCGGCGGGTTCGTCCGGGGCCGGCTGGGGCCGCTTTTTAAAGATCCGCCGCACGCTCTGGCGGAGCTGACTGGAAAAGTGCATGACGTCCGAGGCGGGGGCGTGGCGAGGAGGCGGGGCGTACCGTTCGGAGGCGGCCCGGCGCTCCGCCGACTCCTGGCCGAGGCTGTGCCTGCGCGGGGTGCGCGCCGCCGTGCTGCCCGTAGTGTCGGCCGGCGTGCAGGACCGCGTCAGCGGCTGCTCCAGCTGCAGCGCCACGCCCAGCCACTCTGGCTCCGGCTTGGGGCTCAGCACCGCCACCAGGCCGCCGCCCCCCGGCCCGACGCCGCCCATGCCCCCGGGGCGCCCCGCCTCCCGGTAGTCCAGCGCGCCCGAGAAGGAGGTGATGCGGAGGCGGCCGGTCATGGCCGACAGGCGGGGCGATGGCGGCAGAGGAGGGAGGGCCGGCGGCTCGGGACTTTGCGGCGGCGTGGGGCTCTGCTTGGCGACCTCGAGGCGGAAGTGCTGCTGGAAGGCGTCGCTGAACTGCCGCGAGAAGCTGTCCGGCGGGACCACATCCTGCTCCGGGCACTCGCTGGCAAAGCGCCAGTAGTGCTTGGCGAGCTCCCGGGCCGTGGCGCTGGCATGCAACTCGCAGAACTCCCTCCAGCCACAGGTGTGCACAGCGGTCGTCGTCGGCAGTGTCTGATGGATAGTGTTACCATTCATTGCAGTAACCAGCACAGCTGAGGATCGCTGATGGAGGAGAAAGAGGAGGTCAGAACCACAGTCTTTTTTCCTCCTTTACAAACATGCTGGGCATTTCACAACAGAATGAAAACGTCTAAAAATGTCAACTAGGCTTTCACCCAAAGAAGAAGAGCACATCTGAACCATGATCTTTACGGGATAACTCCCTGAGAACTCAAATCAAGTTCAACTCCCTGAGAATACAACTCAAGTTGTGTAAACTGTTGTTACCAGATGCTCATCATTGATTACATGAGCTAAATTACAAATAGCTGAAAGCATGCATCACTTGTCACTGCACAGCAGAGGAAAACGGCTTAGCTGGCTACTTAAGCATACTATAAGTATTATCATCATCATCATCATCATCATCATCATCATCATCAGTTCCTCATTGAGACGGATGTCTCATCCGGCCACCTCCCAAGATACAGAACGACAAAGACCAGTCTTCATTGCTTTGGATACAAATTCACTATGACCAAAAATAATTTTGTTAAATATTTATTAAGCCTAAATATATTTAAACAGAAATGTTGGAATTTCTATTTTTGAGTGGATGTTGAGTGCTACTTTGATGGCTGGTTGCCTTTCTGGGGGTATGAAATGAGGTGTGAAACAAACATTGCTTTTTTTTTGTCAATGGTGGAGGAGCTCAAGCCAGAAGTCAGACTAAGAGTTGCTCCTGAGCACATTCAGTTACTGAAATCAAAGCTCCTCAGGGATGAGTAGCAGAGATATTTTTAGTCCTTCAGCAAAGCATGTTGCATGATAACACTACAGTCATTTTGGTACATTTGCAATAGACTCCCACATTAGGCCCAACATCAATAGCATTAAAAATGCTTTAAAACCAGACTGGGTGAAGAGAACAACATCCCTAGAAAACATGTTGTCTCTACACTCTTCCTGGAGAGGAGGCCACTGTTTCCTCTGAAGCCTGTTAGTCAAAACGAGCAGGGGCTCAAACTATGAGGTCATCCCCTCCGCATCCCAACAGACACCTGCACAAGGGAGAGACAAACATTCCTTTTGTAGCGAGCAGGGCACAGCGCAGACATGACTGGAACCAATCTGTTCTGCGTTCATCTCGCCACATCCGCTTTGATCTGGAACTTGCCAGTAAAACACGCTTCCCAATTAAGAATTTCCAGACTGTCTGTTTGCATTTTAACACAGCTTGAAAATCCCGTAAAAAAATGGCTGCACTTTCGCGGAAGCCCTCGGTTATAACGGCCATGCAACACCCCCCCCCCCCCCCATTCATCCTCCTGCATGACAGGGGAGCTTTTACTAAACTAGGCAGACCCACAAGCTTGCGACAGATCGCAAAAACCACAAAATTCGAGGGGGCAGGGTCTGTTGCATGCTGGGTATGTCTTACCCAGCATGCAACAGGGTGCTTGTTATCTTTGGAAGGGAAGTGGTAACCTAAATAAAAAGGGTAATCCATGTAACATTTGGCTTTGCAAAGTAGACTAGGGTTTGTTTGGCATGTGGGACCGAGTGGTCGACGCAATTGTGACCCACCACCTACGCCCCCCCCTCCTCCCTGGCTGCGTAGCCTCGCCTTCCCCCACTCCCACTCCCTGGCTGCGTAGCCCCCCCCACTCCCTGGCTGCGTAGCCTCGCCCCCCCTCCTCCTCCTCCTCCTCCTCCCCTCCTCCCTGGCTGCGTAGCCTCGCTCCAGTCCTCTTCCCCCTGTTGTGCACGCGCCCGCTGCTGGCTGTCCTGCCCCCCTCTCTCTGGCCCCCTGGGTCACGGCTTCTATCAGCGCTGCCAGCCCGCCGATGACTCAGCAGGATCCAGCACTGCTGAGGTCACTTCCTCCCCCCAGCTCCACTCGCTCCCACCGGGCCACATCGGGGCTTTTTTCAGCACATGGTGATGCCATCTTGCTCTGTGAGGTCAACTTGCACACTCGCCAACTCCATCGCCATCGCCATCGCCATCGCCTCCCCCCCCCCCCCCACCCCACACCACACACACCCCTCGCCCTTAAAAGAAATCACCAAACAGTCACTGTCAGGTCACACTCACTGACTGCGGGGGACACTAAGGTGACCAGTCCTGAAAACTAGCTTGTCAGACCTAGATGACACGCACATGAACACAGACACACACATACGTCCCCATCACCAAGTCAGGCAGCGCATTATCTATACTGGTGGAACTCCTGTCAGGGTGGTCCTATTTATATCTCTGAAGGCGATATCTGCACACACACACACACACACACACACACACACACATGTTCCCTTGTCCCTCTGCATGATGAGTCACCCAATCGGAGACATTTGTGTGCCTCATTTTACTACAAACTAACAGCACACCAACAACCTTTGGACCACTATATCGTAATGAAGGTGTGCCGAAACATTAACAGTCAGTAGCCATTCAGCAGTGAGGCCTTGTTTAATCCGCAATGAACCCTATACAACAAAAATAAATAAGATGCTAAACCTTCAAAGAGTTTTGCTGCAAAGAATCCAGCAACAAGCATCAGCATTTTCAACTGACCTTGTGGTGCAGCTGGTTGGTGACTGACCCTCCATCTGCATGAGTGGGCATCGTGTTTGCACAGGCCCCTGACTACCTATCTGGGAGGACGGACATCACAAACCACTCTCAAGGACTCGGCAAACAATACCAGCTTATTCACAGTCAACAACCTCTCCTCACTGATAGGCCTTGTGCCAGATCAACTGCCCATGCGTGTGTGTGTGTGTGTGTGTGTGTGTGTGTGTGTGTGTGTGTGTGTGTGCACGTGTGTATGTGCGTGTGTGTCTGACGCACAATGCAGCCAGACACAAGCATCCCTGTCAGATGTCACTGTGCAGCTGATGCAATAAATCTGTTCGGAGTCAAAAATCTGTGACAACTCACTGTTCCTCTTCTCTCCCATGCCGTATCTGGCCGACTTGAAGCACCACAGAGAGTGCCTGCTATTAGTCATCCAACAGATTTGAGACAGCACATCTAAGGGCCTGATTCAATTCAGACTGCATTCTTGTGGTGCTCTCCAGGAATTCATAACGGCTTTGCTGTGAGTGTGTGTGCACGCCTGTGCGTATGTCTGTGTGTGTGTGTGTGTAAATACAATGGTAGTACATGTATGAATCAAGAACTTGTGAATGAGATAAAAAATAAAAAATAAAAATGTACAAAACTAACCTCTATTAGTTTTCAACATTGTATTGTTGCATTGTATTTCAACATGTTGTATTTACCAAACTTGTCCGCCATCACTGATGAAGAAAAACGGGAACAGACAGACCGCGTGAGCAGGGGCATAAAATTCATCCTGCCGCGAGGGGCTGAGAGAAGCAGCAGTGGGAAGAAAATAAACACCGCAGCCAAACAGCCCTCTCACAGGCACTACCCTCAGAGACAGGAAGCCCTGCCCAGTGCCGGCAAACCAGCTCAAACTAACTCCAAACGGGACGAGGCCTTTTGGCCCATCGACTCTTAAAAGACCACCTGATGGCCAGCTCAAATAGTGGAGTGAGTCAACCCAAATGAGGCACTTCACCACTGCGAGTTCACCGGAGACAACCAATTCTAAAAGAAGAAACAGGTCATAGACAAGACCCAGCAAGTTATGGTCAAACTGAGAAGCTTTTTAGGGTCGAACTGTGAATTTTGCAGTGTGTTACTTCAGATGTGTGAAGTTGGTGAAAGGAGCAAGAATGACAAAAACCATTGAGGGTTAAAGCTTAATACAGTTAGGCACACACACACACACACACACACACACACACACACAAAGACTCAATAGGTAGTCTAATAAAAGTTCCGCTATTGGTCACAGGTCCTGACAAAAGACAAGGGTGAAAAGATAGTGGAAATAAGATTGTATGGTAGTCAGAGCGACAAGACTTAAAACAACTTGTTTACCTTTCAACTAGAATGCAAATCAATAGAAATACTGAAGAACAAACAAAATGTGTTTGTTTTGAAATACATTAAAGTTAAAATATGGGCTACATTTCACATTTTAAAAACAAAAGAAACAAAGAAAAGTAAACATGGTAGGGGTCAAGACCTTACTGTGAACACCCTTGGGCAAAACTTAAATATGTTATAGGTCAAGACCTTACTGTGAACACCCTTGGTCAAAACTTAAATATGTTATAGGTCAAGACCTTACTGTGAACACCCTTGGGCAAAACTTAAATATGTTATAGGTCAAGACCTTACTGTGAACACCCTTGGTCAAAACTTAAATATGTTATAGGTCAAGACCTTACTGTGAACACCCTTGGGCAAAACTTAAATATGTTATAGGTCAAGACCTTACTGTGAACACCCTTGGGCAAAACTTAAATACCAGCGGCCTGTTTCCGCAATCTCCACTCATTCCACTCAGGCATTGTCCAGCCTTTGTTTATGTCCATTATTGTCCCAGAGTGGTCTCGTACATGGGCAGTCTCGCCACACAATGAGAGCGATTCTGTCTCGACTCCACTTAGGGAGTGAAAAAGGCTCAGTTTCCTGAGTTTTCAGCCAGAGAAAGGTGCAGACAGGAGAGTGGCCTGTGCCTCTCAACACAAAGCAGAAAGCAACCCGTTTTATACTTCAGGTTCTACTGTCCACAAACACTAATCAAACACAAGGGACTGTACCCATTATTTTAACAAAAAGGACATGGGAATGTGTCATAGACATTAAAAAGCTGAGACCTCTTAAGGTAGACAGCTGAATAGCAGATAATCAATCAGAAGAGTTGTGCAATTAACAATAACATACCTTGTAGGCCCATGCACTCATCTACATTTTGTTAGGGTATAGGACAGTCTAGAACAAAGTATGGTGTGCACGCGAGTATGCATGTGAGTATGCATGTGTGTGTGTGTGTGTGTATGCATGTGTGTGTTTCTGTTGCTCTCTGCCAAGCCACTTCCTGTATGCGAGTGTACCACTGTTTCTGTCCTCTCTTCCTCTCCACAGAACGACACACACACACACACACACACACACACACACACACACACACACACAAACACCTCTAGCATTAGTGTCAATTCTCCATCATTAAAGCTCCACTGAAATACAAGCTTTCTGAAGTTGTTCAAAGCCAGACAAAACAAAACAAAGAGCACACAAAGATAGGAATGAAGCAGACTGCCACGCTGACATCAGAGGCCTGTAATTTTCCCTAGGCCTGTTGGCACAGGCCCATGCTCACACGCATCTTCCCAGTGTCAGCTCATTCACAAAGAAAGACATTTTGTCATACCGAATGTCACAGCGCACACACACACACACACACACACACACATAAGGGTCCCAGCACAGACTCCAATCTGGGTGCCTTGATAAACCTGAATAAATACAGGAGAAATAGGAAAAAACATCCTACACTGTATTGGATGCTTTTTATGCCACCTAATGATCAACCCTGACAGGGAAGCATAGGACCCATTGCAGGGCAAGTGAAATAGTCTCCACCCAAAAAAAGACGGTATGGCTCAATGAAGCAAACCACGAATTCCTTCGAACACATCAGCACTTGTTCTAAATCCACATCACTGCTAAATTCCGCTAAAATTCAGGGGCTGAAGAAACAAAATAGTTGTTCAAGCCGGCATGCCAGCATAACAAGTTCACTTCCCTGGGTAAAGAAATCCACAAAACACACACACACACAAACACAAACACACACACACACACACACAGTAGCAGCAGACAAAAAAAATCAAGCTGTCATTCTTTACACTACTAAGGCAGGGTCAGGAAGGTTCTGATAACACACCGACACATTTTCACACACTGCTCTACATAGATGGGAGATGAGTTGGGGGACCTTTTGGGGGACCACTCATCTCTGTGTACAACCTTGTGGCCTATTATACCATCAGTGAATATCTCCCAGCCTGTTCAGCCTACCAGAACAAAGTCTCTTTCTCCATTGGAAGCCCACATATCTCTGACTGGTTTAAGCAGTGCGTCAACAAATGGCCAAGCACAGGCAAGTGGACACACATGCAAAACATACACACTAACCTCTCTCTGTTGTAACCAACAAAATTGTTTTTCGAGACATCCTAAAGGGTCACCAGAACACATTTGAACACATACATAATGAGACATGTGCAAACGATAACGAACAAATATTTCAAACTATTATAATTAGCTGCTTGAAGAGAATGGCAATCATCTACATCTGCGCTAGCATAGAACAAAACCACTGCATTTAAAAAAAGAGATCAGTTTAAGACGGTTCTGCATTGCGTTAATTTAGACATACAATCAACTCACTGATTATTACATAAAAATGTAAAAATCTTTATTGTCTCCCTAAATGATCATATAATGGAAATAAAGCCTAAAATAAACACAGCGAAGGGGGGAATTGATTTCAGTTCTTTGCATTAACGTTGCCTTGTCTTGAATTTCCCCTAGGGATCAATAAAGTATCTAAGTATCTATCTATCTATCTTGCCGCAAGCAACGCTACACTTCCCAGACGGATAGATAAAACTATGAAGGGAACACACGATCATTCAACACCAAGGCAACTATGCTGTAGATATCGTGAGAACTTTGATGCCAATAAGTGCTGTAACGTCAGACCCAAAGCAATGTTAAGTGCAATTCACAAGCCAAGGATGCTCCCACTAGGTACTTTATTAAAAACTCTGTGGCGATATAACATTTACCTTAGTGTGTTCAGCTCCTTAAACTGAACAGGCAATTAACTTTAGCTAAAATACTTAAACTAAATCAGGTGCGATAAGTAAGCTAACTATTCACTTTAGCTATAAGTTAGCGAACTTGACAGCCATTTAAACTTTTCAGTCGCACGGCTATTTCTTCGCGTTTTCGTGCATACCCCATTGGCATTAGTTATTTTAGTTGATAAAATTCTAAACTGTAATTAATGTTCTTCTTCAGACTTGAGCTAAGTTACAGTGGTCAACATCGCGACCGTCATCTCTTCCCCTCAGAGACGCTCAGAGCGATGGTATTTCTAGTCACAGCCTTAGAAAAACCTCAGGACTCTGAGCGTCCTTACAACGCAAACACACGCAAGTTCTCCGTTATCTGGCAAAGGCAAGTGTACTTTTTAGAGCTACAAATGTCTAGCTGAAAATCTTCAATTGTTTCTGTACATGTAAACTCTAACGTTTCCACGCGCACGTGGTGAGATGTAATGATCAAGTTACCTGCAAGCCCAGATGCCCGTTAATTTCTCTCTCATGTTGAAAGTGTGCAACAACACCAGGCTGAACTGCGAACAGCGCTAAGTGAAAAGCTATGAGGCATGAGGTAGTTTCAAAATAAAAGGCCCCCTCCCCGCGAAGTATTCTTCTTCTTCTTCTTTGGGGTTTTAAGGCAGCCAGCATCCAAAAAGTTGCATTGCTGCCTTCTGTGGGAGTAGCACCTTAGTGCACTATATTCTGCTATACAGTCCAGTGTCTACAGAGAATGTAGTGTCTTAAAAATGTGAGAAAAAAACAGCGTTTTCCCCTACCGCTTGACCCTACTTCTAAAATACTTTTCAGCGATATTTCTTCCAAGCATTTTCTCGCAATTCTCTGAGAAGATCCTGTCTTTGGTGGTCATAATGTCTTAAACCAAAACATGTACTGTCTCAGGTTCCTGACATGAACACTGTTTTCCTAAAATAAATAAAGTGCTGTTCAGACGTGTGACCAATCCTCATTCTAGAAATAATAACCTGCTCCTTATATCTTAGCCCCCCTCTTTTACAAACATTACTGAGTCAGTTACTCTACTAGATATTGAGAATAGATGCCTCCCTTTGCTTTCTTGCTCCCAGAGCTGTTGCCATTTTAAAATTGTTTTCTTGCCACACATAGGCTACTTTTACCCTCCGCCTTTGATAGATTTTTTATATAATTGTTTGTTTATTTACTTTTTAGAGATTACATTGGAGTCCCAATATGCATATCAAACAGAATATTAGATCTTTACCATCATAATCTCAATTACAACAAATTACTCAGTCACACAATACAATATGGCTTCCACCCATAGGCTACACATAACATCCACACCCATATCCACATACCCTCCAACTACCCCAGTACCCACCCCCACATACCCACACCTAACAAACATCCACATCCACACTCACAAACACAAAACACAAAAGGTTCCCCATCAAAGCCAGCTCATCCGTTTTCTTTACTTGGGTCCTTCAAAAAGCATTATAGATTTCCTGCCATATTAAACTGCTGCTTTTTATTTCTGTCCTCATGCATTGCTTTTTCTATTCTATGTTTAAGTAACATCTCATCAGACTAAGGAAGAGAACATCACCCGCCGTCCCATTAGGTATTTCTTTTGCCTATGCCTTTGATAGATTTATGTTGAAATCTATGTTTTCCTTTTGAGCAGCTTCCTTAACCAACTTATCAACCTTTTCATTTGTTGTAATGCATACATGAGCTGGGACCCATATGAATGATATTTCTACCCCTCTCCTTTTCACATCTCTTAATTGCCAGAAGAATATCATACAAGGTCTTGTCGACTCTTTGATTACCCTTTCCCAATACTATTGATAGCTGACACAAGTCACTACATATCAACATTTTATGATTCTGAATCGGCTCAGACCATCGCACTGCCATCAGGATTGCATATAATTCCACTGTGAACAAACACACATAGAAAATTTGAGGTTCTCTTAAAAGTTTGGGCATTCCACCTCTGAACAACAAAAGCTGCTCCACCTGTTTCTTGATCCTTTGAACCATAGAAAAATGTAACGTTTCTGACAGTTTAATCTGTATGTAGACTACACTATAACATGTTTCTAGAAACCAAAAACGTTGGGAACTCCATGACTGAGAAACGTTTTATCACTGGGCCTACAACTTTCAGGAACAATAGGCCTACCAGATTTTCAGTAATCAAAATCAAAGATAAAATTTCAGTGGATTATATTTCAGAACAATGAATGTTGCAAAAGATGGAACCAGATTAGGAGGTTACATGAAATGGAAAAAAAACTGGTGGTGACCATAAACAATAATCCTTGTGCAAAGGCATTTGTTTTACCAACCATGGCATGCACATTCTAGTACATGCAGTTGTTTTACAGAATTTAAAACCACTTACTTATGAAATGGAAAAAATAATCTCACATAATTTACTGTTGTTACAGAATTTACTGCTGCTTTTAATTTCCATGGTAAACTAGGCCTACAACACCTGTGTACAACACTCTGGAACCAAAATGCACAGCTTTGCCTGAGCAATGTCTTCATATTATGTATAGTAACTTCATCCTTACATTTATTAGAATCATATTTCTTAGGTCCACTAAAATTGAGGAGTGCAGATGCTGCAGCCTGTTCATCTAAGAGAAAAGTGTCAAAACTGGTTTGTTTTAAAATGCCATTGAAAGTTTAAAGTAGACCAAAATAGATTAATGATACATTTGATTACACAGAGACGGTCAAATAAATTGTCTACACACGGCGATCTATGCGCTCTCATGAACTTTTACGAATTAAAGAATGAAACGCCAGTGAAAAAGGACGCCATCTAAAACCGGAAGTGTGTTTTGTCTGATTCTAAGGTTCGGAAGTGTGGGGTTCTATGGTAAGTTTCCTTATTTTGTGTGTTTTAAAGTTATATTTATATGCCGTGATATAGCTGAACAGCACTGTACTTTGGTATGCTACTTTTAAGGGTACGTAATACAATGGAAAAAGCAGATGTTTGTAACTCCCTTCTTGAATAGTGGACCTTGATAGCAGCTAGTCGTTCCTGTGAGCAATGCTAAGTGCGTATCTTGAATGTTAGCTACTAGCTAGCTAGGTATGATAGCAGGTTAACTTCTGTTACAGTAAGTTAAGGAGCTAGACATTACTAACCACAGCTACTGTTCGATTTAATCGACTGTCATGTTCTGCTACTTTAACCATCCGCCCTACATAGTGTCACTTGATTGTGGTAATAATAAATAAAGGTGATCAACGTTATCACTTCAAGTTATTGGCTAGCTAACACCAGCTGATTGCACAAAACCAAGGAGCTGGTGACACCAAGCGGACCCAATCTTTTTCCTTAATTAATTTGGGTTGCGTTACTACATTTTTAATAGGGTCGATGGAGTTTGATGTTGTGATGGGAAGGATACGTGAAATAAACAAGCCGGCTGTCATTTGTTTAAATCATGAAGATACAGTTGATATGTCAGTAAAACGTTGTGGTGAAATCGATGTCTAGAAGCAGGCGCTGAGATCAGGAATTGTAATGTGTTTTATCATGTCCACTCTAACTATAGGAAGAGATGTCAGGAGAGAGCGTGGTGAGCTCCGCGGTGCCGGCGGCTACAACACGGACCACCTCGTTCAAGGGTTCGAGTCCCAGCTCCAAATACGTCAAGCTGAACGTGGGGGGAGCGCTGTATTACACCACCATGCAGACCCTCACCAAGCAGGACACCATGCTGAAGGCCATGTTCAGTGGGAGGATGGAGGTCCTCACGGACAGCGAAGGTGAGGCTTGTTTGCATGGCATGCCTACACACACACACACACACACACAAGTGGAAAATGTGTTCCTACCGAAGTATATGAGCTTGGGGCCATATGAGCTTGGGCATCCGTGGCCTACTGGTTAGGGAATCCGACTTGTGACCGAAGGGTGGCCGGTCCCTGACTGATAGGAAAAATTGTGTGTGTGTGTGTGGGGGTGATTGAACAGCGCTCTTCCACATCATGGATGAGGTGCCCTTGAGCAAGGCACCTAACCCCCAACTGCTCCCCGGATGCCAGGATTAAGGTTGCCCACTGCTCCTGGTGTGTATGTGTGCTCCTAGTGTGCTCACTGCTCTGTCTGTGTGTGTGTGTGTGTGTGTGTGTGTTTGAATCACTACCCCCAGACGCGTAAAATTCAAATTCCTTTTATATGTAAGTATACTTGGCCAATAAACCTGATTTACATTTTACAGAGCTTGGTGCTCTACACATTTTCAAAAAATTCCTGAAGACCCAGCTCTTTAGAGAATGTCTCCTCTCATAGCACCACTTACAACAAGTCTTACTGATCCTAGCACTTACCAGCCGTCTTGAACTGACACTCAACTGTTTAAAAACAGCACTCACTGATGCACGTATTCTTACTGTACTCTATCGTTTTTAAATTGTTGAGAGAATTGTTTTAAAACTTAACTGTTACCATGTTGTTAGTTGCTTTTGTTAAAAATGCGTCAGCCAAATGTAATATAATGTAATGTAATGTAATCTTAAGTTTAAATAATGTTCAGAAGTGTCAACAACTCTGCTTATTGAAAAAAACTCATGAAACATGATTCATGTCAAAATCCACCTCTTTGTGAAGCATCATGGAGCCTGGTCTTTGCAGGGTTATATCTTATATCTAGTAACACTGCAACACAAACATAGTGTGTGTTGGAAATAGTGCATCAATACATTGTTGCAGTCTATCACAAGTGAGAAGCCAATGTTCACAAGAACCCTCTCTTGTGTGGTTCCTGCTGTCCTCTAGGCTGGATCCTCATTGACCGGTGCGGGAAGCACTTTGGGACCATTTTAAACTACCTGAGGGATGGCGTGGTGCCTTTGCCAGACAACCGGAGGGAGGTTGAGGAGCTCTTGGCCGAGGCCAAGTACTACCTGGTGCAGGGGCTGGTGGATGAATGCCAGGCTGCTTTGCAGGTATATTGCAGCAACTTCCATCAGACTTACATGATCAAGCAATCAAGTCAACACTTACAGTATCTCACAAAAGTGTACACCCCTCACATTTTATTATATCTTTTCATGGGACAACACTGAAGAAATGACACTTTGCTACAATTTAATGTAGTCAGTGTACAGCTTGTATAACGGTGTAAATTTACTGTCCCCTCAAAATAACTCAACACACAGCCATTAATGTCTAAACCACTGGCAAAAAAGTGAAAAGTGAAAATGTCCAAATTGGGCCCAGTTAGCCATTTTCTCTCCCCGGTGTCATGTTACTTGTTAGTGTTACAAGGTTTCAGATGTAAATGGGGAGCAGGTGTGTTAAATTTGGTGTTATCGCTCTCACACTCTCTCCTACTGGTCACTGGAAATTCAACATGGCACCTCATGACTAAGAACTAGGGCTGTCACTTTTGTGAAAAACTCCTGTTCGATTCTTGAGACATAATTGTTCATTGAATCGATTGTAAAATCGATTTTTCATGTCTAAAGACGTTTCAATTTTCAACACCAAATATAGGACAATCCACGAACAACTAACAGGCATTAGGACGAACGTAAAGGGGGCGCTTGAAGACGCACAATGGCGTGAAGTTTCGTGCAAAATAATTTAGGGCCTATCACTCGTATCTCTCATGTCGCACAGGTTGATCGTGTTGTCCTCAATTTTTTGGCAAAACGCCAGCATAGTTGCAGCACTGTCTCAGATTGTTTTCATGTTTTCTTTGCCCTTAGATCTTGTAAGCCCTGTTTGAGCATTAATATCTTAAAGTATTATTTCTAGCTTGCGCTAAACTTTGTAGGATGGCAGGACCATTAAAACTTTGTACTGCATGCCTATTGATTTTATATAAGGCCCTAGATTCTACATTTGGAACAAAGTGCAAAAAAGAGTTATATTCAGGGTATAACTTATAATAGAACAATTGTGCCTGCTTGATTATCAATCTGTATTTTGTCTGCAAATACAATGTTTTATATTGTTTTATATAGCAGCCGATTGAAAAAGCTGTTTCCGGTGCGTAAAATTGGTGGGAATTTTCTTTTTAGCTTTCGTAATGCTTACTGCACTTCGGAATTCTTTGTTATTTTTCTGCTTGTTCCTGAGTTTTGTTACATCTATCTTTTTCATTTGTTTAATTCGTTTAAAATTAATAGTGTACATATTTGGTTAAAATCGATTCCCTATTTTAGTTTTCGAAACTTGTGTTGGTTGGTCCAATCGATTGTGCAATCGATTTTCGAACGTAAAGTGACAGCCCTACTAAGAACACTTTGAGGATCTGGAAAAAGAATTGTTGCTCTACATAAAGATGGCCCAGGCTATAAGAAGATTGCCAACACCCTGAAACTGAGCTTTAGCACGGTGGCCAAGACCATACAGCGGTTTAACAGGACAGGTTCCACTCAGAACAGGCTTCACCATGGTTGACCAAAGAAGTTGAGTGCACGTGTTCAGTGTCATATCCAGAAGTTGTTTTTGGAAAATAGACGTATGAGTGCTGCCAGCATTGCTGTAGAGGTTGAAGGGGTGGGGGGTCAGCCTGTCAGTGCTCAGACCATACGCCGCACACTGCATCAAATTGGTCTGCATGGCTATCGTCCCAGAAGGAAGCCTCTTCTAAAGATGATGCACAAGAAATTCCACAAACAGTTTGCTGAAGACAAGCAGACTAAGGACATGGATTACTGGGACCATGGTCTGATGAGACCAAGATAAACTTATTTGGTTCAGATGGTGTCAAGCGTGTGTGGCAGCAACCAGGTGAGGAGTACAAAGACAAGTGTGTCTTGCCTAGAGTCAAGCATGGTGGTGGGAGTGTGATGGTGTGGGGCTGCATGAGTGCTACCGGCAGTGGGGAGCTACAGTTCATTGAGGGAACCATGAATGCCAACATGTACTGTGACATACTGAAGCAGAGCATGATTCCCTCCCTTCGGAAACTGGGCTGCAGGGCAGTATTCCAACATGATGACGACCCCAAACACACCTCCAAGACGACCACTGCCTTGCTGAAGAAGCTGAGGGTAAAGGTGATGGACTGGCCAAGCATGTCTCCAGACCTAAACCCTATAGAGCATCTGTGGAGCATCCTCAAACGGAAGGACATCTCTGTGATGTCATGGAGGAGTGGAAGAGGATTCCAGTGGCATCCTGTGAAGCTCTGGTGAACTCCATGCCCAAGAGGGTTAAGGCAGTGTTGGAAAATAATGGGGGCCACACAAAATATTGACACTTGGACATTTTCACTTAGGGTTGTACTCACTTATGTTGCCAGCGGTTTAGATATTAATGGCTGTGTGTTGAGTTATTTTGAAGGGACAATGAAAATATATAATACAATATTTGCAGAAATATGAGGGGTGTACACACTTTTTATTTGTGAGATACTGTACATGACCAGCAAGTGAATTTAAAATTCACTCTTTGCAGTGGAACAGTTTAAGCAATGTGATGCTATGTGTCATCTTTAATGACGTTATGAAATAACACAATTCCTTCTTCTAGAACAAAGATGCATATGAACCTTTCTGCAAAGTCCCGCTGGTGACATCGTCTAAGGAGGAACAGAGACTCATTGCCACCTCAAATAAGGTAGGTGGAGAATGCCATGGTTGAAATTTGACCGACAACAGAATCTGTTTCTCACACCTCCCTGATTTCCTTGGAAACAGTTTATGAACTCATTAGCCCTTCGGCAAGGGAGTTTTGATAAATTCTGGATGAATGCAGTCATCAACAATGTAAGATTCTAAAATTCCATGCTGTATCCAACGGACCGAGACATTCTTTAGAACATTCATTCCATATTTTCACACTAGTGTGATGGTACCTGCTGAAGTGCACTCAATAGAGATTGCTAAAACACGTGACCAAGATTATAGGTACGTTTGGCAGTTTACATTGGTTTACATGGGCATGGATTGCCGCGGATCCCCAAAATGCTTTGCGTTCACCAATGGGAAAATGCCATAATGACGACACCTTCTCAATCTCTATACATTTCTATTTAGGTGTCACCCATCCACATTACATACAGTTCTGTCCAGTTTTTAGCCCTCAATGCTCCATACAGTTGTTGTGCTCATTGCACTTGTTTGTTCACAGCCGACCGTGAAGCTGTTATACAACAGGAGCAACAACAAATACTCCTATACCAGGTAATAATAATTCTTTGACAACCACAAGTACATCTTCAAGAAGAAGAAATCAAGAAATCCGGTGTGATATTGACCTAAAGTGTGTTGAAACATGATGCCTCCCTAAATTCTCCTTTAACTAGAGGGTCATAGTATCCGTTAAGCAGTTTGTGAGGAATTGCTTTTGCGTACTGCCAACTGCCATGCAGAGTTGTTATGTTGCCATGTGCATCTGTAGAGGAGGGGCCATGTTGATTTTTTTTAATTGACTGCTCCTGTCACCTTCACAGCAATTCTGATGACAACATGCTGAAGAACATTGAGCTGTTTGATAAGCTCTCTCTGAGATTCAATGGACGTGTCCTGTTCATCAAAGATGTGATCGGGGACGAGATCTGCTGTTGGTCATTCTACGGGCAGGGCCGCAAAATCGCAGAGGTGTGCTGCACCTCTATTGTCTACGCCACAGAGAAGAAACAGACAAAGGTAACATTAACTCAAACCGTTTCCTGTGGTCAGAATTATTTCCGTCCAGTGTATGTTTCTGCATGTGTTTGTAGAAGTCTGTGAGGTCTCTGTGTGTGTGTGTGCTGCAGAGACAGCTGAGTGATAACAAATGCACTGTGCTCTTCTGTGAGCAATAAAACTGACATTTTAAAAATCCAACAATAAATAAGTGTGCTCACAGAGCATAAAACATCTGATCTCAAGCTGCTATCTAGACCTTTTCCCCCTTGCTCTGTGTATGTTTCCTTCGCGTGTGTGTGTAGGTGGAGTTCCCAGAGGCACGTATCTACGAGGAGACGCTCAACATCCTCCTGTACGAGTCGCAGGACGGCCGCGGGCCGGACAACGCCCTTCTGGAGGCCACAGGGGGCGCTGCCGGCCGCTCCCACCACCTGGACGAGGACGAGGAGCGCGAGCGTATCGAGAGGGTGCGGCGCATCCACATCAAACGGCCCGACGACCGCACGCACCACCACCAGTGACCTCTCGCTTTCTCCTCTCCTCCGTCGGTGACCTTTGGTCCCTGTGATTCCGTCTACACCCTCTCTCTCACTTCCTCTGCGGCTGTGCCTTAGAACCACCAGCTCTTCTGCCCCCCTTCCTCCTTGTCCTGCCTCTCTCTCTCTCTCTCTCTCTCTCTCTCTCTCTCTCTCTCTCTCTCTCTCTCTCTCTCTCTCTCTCTCTCTCTCTCTCTCTCTCTCACACACACACACACACACACGCAGGCAGGTTTGCAATTGCCTTTTGTCCTGCAGTCAAACCTGAGGTAGCTGCAGGTCATTTAACAGATGGGGAAGCATCTAGGCCAAGGCTCTGAGGAAAGATCGCAGTTATATGTTTGCTTTTGTTTTGTTTTGTCTTCTGTTACAGTGAACAGTGATATTTTCGACTTGACAAAAGCCGACTTGACTATTTTGTTAGCAAAAACATAGGCCCCACGCAAGGACATTTTGTTATATCTAAAAAATGTTATTAGAAAGAAAATAAAGCTGCCATCCAGTGTGCAGTGACTGTGCATTAGTCATTAGACTGATAGATGGACCGATCTGATGTGCTGTCTATGGTAGGGAGAGCATTGTGCAATCTGGGTTAACCTGACATTTTACTAGATGGATTTACAGCTAGCCTCAATAACACATTGTTTACAGCTAGTCTCAATAGCATAATGGTGATTTTGGCATTGTGTTTTCATGGGGTCCAACTTTACAGGCAAACAAATTCCATTGGTTTCAGGACAGTAAAACATGAGCTAAATCGAGCTACTTTCACTGTTGTACTGTAGTGCTAAATAATTAATAGATGCAGGCTGTGGAGGGACTATGTCAAATACGTGAGTTGCTCAATAGCCTGACTATTCCATCTGTCCCGATATATAGAGTGGCTAGAGTCTTTGCGCTATTGTCTTCAGTCTAATATGTAGGTGTGCCTCAGAGCCACTTGTGCTTTCAGCGTGATTTCAATTTGATCACTTTTGCATGTTTTTGTGTTGTCTTTTATGTTTTTTTTTTTTTTTTTTTTTTGTCTGAGTGACCTAATTGTACTTGTTGTATTCGCGTGTGTGCGCATATGTTCCAACGGTTTTGTGGTTTCGAATGTATTTCTGTGAGAAGTGCTGTAGTATGCTGAAGGTGAGATGTTTCTCACCATCTCTCTTGTATGCACTGAGGTGGAGTACAGCTAGTTTTACCTCTGGAGGGAGAAAATATGTTTGTTTTTGTTGTGTGTTTTACCTTTTTTAAAGAATGATTTAAGAAGTATTATTGAAGTTCTGGTTTGTACACACTGTGGTCTTGGTCAAACCTTGTAGAACAACCAGAGTCATTAAATTAAGTATGTATGTCATGCTCATCTAAAACACATCCAAATTATGACGTGAGCGAGGCTATGAACATATCAAAGTCTGAAAAATGATTTCAATTATTGAAGATTTTCCAACTTGGATGTGCTGTGTCCACAGGCAGCTAGTGGTGGTTTGGCCTCTAGAGGGCGACGTTGTTCTGCAGAAGAGGCAGCCCAGGCTGGGAGAGCTGTAACTGGTCTCCATCCTCTAACTGCAGTCAGACGGCCCAACAGTCGTAGCACATTATTTTGTACCCCCACTATCATAATCTATGTAGGGCTGACAGATGCGGCAGGAGGACGGCCATGTAGTTAAAACCAGATCATGTTCTACATTTTGTTTAATTAATAACATTTAACCTCATCTCCCTTGAAGTCAGATTGGTAAGTGATCGTGTAGAGGTTAGAACCTGAGACATGGATGGGGAGGTGAGGTGTATGTGTGTGTGTGGAGGGGTATGAGGTGTCAGTTTGATCTGGGGATGATGGAGTAATGGATCTTGAGGCCGAACTGTAACTAGAGACGTCACTAGCAGGAAGGGTGAGTGCCCATTGAACCACCGCTGAATATTGACAGACACATGAGGAGTCGTGTCTCCTTGGTTTTATTTCTCGTTAAGAAGTATGTCCTCACATTTTAAAATGATGTTGTCTTTTTGGTTGAAAACGCTTGTTCTTTGTAGACCAGACGTGTTTGTACAGAATATGTGAACAATAAAAAAAATGTTTTGCATATATTTATACCTAATGTCCCCAATAAAGATTGTCATATTCCTTTTATTGTTGTATGCAGCATTCATCTGTTTAGTATAAAAGCATTATATTGTACATATATCCCTATTACAATAATTACATTTTCTAACCCAGCATTTTAGGACCTGTGCTCTGAAACATTATAAAAAGGGAAGAAAATGATACATCGGTATAGCACAAATATCCAGTGAGACTTTGTAGTTGTTTCCTGGGTCTATTGGAGGCTTTGAGCATTAGAAACAAAGGAAATGGACTTGAGATTTCATAGAGGATGTCTTTTGGATCTCCTGAGCTTTCTTGGGTCACCGGGACTTGGTGCGGGTGGACACCTAATGTTGAAAAGAAAGTACAAAGAATTTTGACTGAACAGACTAGTCTTCAGTACTTGAGTTTAGACTAGTTTGAACTCTGTCAGACGTTTTGGATGTCATGTGAAACCTCAAGGTGGAATTGACATCTAGATGAAATTTAAGTCAATATGTCAAATATTTGCTTCACTTGCAATTATTGGATAACAATATTAACAAACAATAGTATTATCTCATATACTGATACAACTTTCTTTCCTTTGCCATTATCTGTTTTAATGTAAGTAATTGTTTACAGAAACTGTTACTTACCACCATTAGGTGTCCATTTTTAGCCTTGTAGCACATGGGTTCTGGGCCAGTGCTGAAGTCTACAAACCCCTCTTTACCTGCCTGGAGGTCAAACTTGATGCTACAAGGAGACGACCAAATCATTGAGGAAATTCAGTTAGCGTGTGACTACATTCTGGGAATCAGAAGCGCAGATCATCAGCATACACTAACCTTCCCTGCTGGACTTTGATGGCATCTTGCTTGTTTGCGATCACGCTTAGTTTGGTCAGTGCCTCAAACAGGTGATCACACTGCATAATTAGGTCTCCCTGTGAGAAGAGAACAAGTAATGGTCGGACACTCAACTCACAAAGCCAGTCACACCTCAAAAAGCTTTAATTATCAGCTGGAACTAGAGCCTCTTGGGGAAGACGCAGAGTCCCATGAGACTTCATTAAAAACTCACCTTCTGTTTGGGATCCTCACAAGTAACATGGAAGATCACGATGCCATCACTCAAATTACTGACTGAAATACCTAGTCATAAAATGGACAAGAATGGTTTATATTACTAGCACGAAAATTAATCTGCATTTTTTCAGAAGTACAGTGCCTATAAGAAATATCCATCCCCCCCTTGGATATTTCAACTTTTACTGCTTTTATAACTGGTCTCTTGATCAGTTTAATTTGGCCTTTTTTAGGATAATTTACAAAAATACAATCTTTAATTTCAAAGTGAAAGCAGATTTCTACAAAGTAATTTTAATTCATCAAAAATAATGGAAAATAAGTCATTGCACAAATATCCTCTTCAATCAGCATTGAGTAGATGTACTTTTGGCTGCAATTAAAGCATGGAGTCTGCTTGGATAGGTCTCAATGCTTTTATGTATAGTCTCATTTATGTATAGTTTTTGCTGCATGCTTTGGCTTATTGTCTTGCTGGTGAGTATATCTTCTCCCAAGTTGTAGTTATCTTGCAGACTGAATCAGATCGCCATCCAGGATTTCCATATATATATATTGATGAATTAATTTTACTTTTACCTTGACAAACCTTTCAGGGCCTGCTGTCGAGAAGTATCCTCACAGCATGATGCTACCATCACCATGCTTCAAATTAGGGATGGTGCATTTTTGGTGATGTGTAGTGTTTGGTGTCCGCCAAACATAGCATGTATTCTAATGGCCAAAAAGCTCCATTTTGTTCTCATCAGACCAATGAACCTTCTTCCATTTGACCTTGGAGTCTCTCATATGTCTTTGGGTGATTTGCCACTCACCCATAGAGCTTTGACTGGTGAAGAGCTTGGGCAAAAGTTGCTTTATGCCTAGTTTCTTCCTCAGCTGCGGAAGCTTTTAACTTCTTCAGAGTTGTCATAGGTGCCTTGGTGGCCTCCCACACCATTATTCTCTCACTGAGTCTCTCAGTTTGTGGTGACGGCCTGTTCGAGGCAGATTTGCACATTTGCCATTTCCCTCACATAGATTTCACTGAACTCCAGGGGATGTTTTTGTATCCTTCCCCTCACTTAAGTCAATAACCTTTTTTTAGTGTTCTTTTGTCTTCATGGTGGAATTATAGCCAGGAATACTGATTGATCAGTGACTGGACCTTCCAGACGCAGGTGTCTTTATATTATTATACTATACAAATTCATGGCACTTAGGCGATCTACATTTCACTAATTGTGAGACTATTAGCACCAACTTGCTGGACCACTGTTGATTTAGGTCAGTTACTTAAAGGGTGGTGTGTGTGAGTATTTATGCAATCACTTATTTTGCATTATATATTTCTAATTAATTAAGTTTTGTAGTAATTTTCACTTTGACATTAAAGAGTAGCCTGGATGCCAGCCAAACTAGCCCTGCCCACAACTGTCTAGAATTGAGTATGACGACGTCAGGCTAATTAAAGAGGATTTTTGTAAATTATTGTACAAAAGGCCAAAATAAATTGACAGAGTCAATTTATTAAAGCAATAAAAGGGAAAATATCCAAGGGGGGTGAATACTTTTAGACATTGTATAAACTGTCCAAATTGTTGAATGAGTCACCAATCTAGTTCTCCTAGACACTGAAAGCCACAAAAGAAGAGAGTATATCCTGTCGAATCACCTTTTAAAGATGCATATGCCACTGTCTGCTTAACCTTGGTCTCGTCTGCAACATACGCTGCAGCCTGGGTGAAAATAAGCTGTCGCTGTCTGGGCTTGAAGCCTTTGCGATCATACTTCACCACTGGAACACTGTACTGGAGGAACGGACCATCAAAGAGGTTGGGAGGCAAGTTGTAGAGGAAGAGCAGATCATATGAAAAAGGCATACCATGACATTTACACTATCTATATTTCCAGCTCCCTCTTAGAGTATCTGATTGACTGATCAGATGCTTACCTTGACACGCTCATGGCGCACCATCTGCAAGACCCTGATGTTGATGTCGTCTTCACCTACATGTCAAACAACATGGAGCCCCATCACACCACAATCAAGGCTGAACTATTCAAGGACCATTTGAATCATGCAAATGTATAGTTTAATATTGCAGTGTACTGACTGATCCTCGTTTCCACAAAAGGATGGGCAACACTCTGTGGGTAGGAGTCTTTCTTGCCCTTGAATATGGCACTAGTGATTGACTTCAGTGTCAGCTGTGAGGAAATGGAAAATGTAGGCGCAATTTATTAACCACTGCACATCATGCTTTTTGGCTTTTTGACCCCATTTTGGATGGGGTCATTGATGGTGAATGATACAGATTTATACACTTTGGTTTTCAGTTCTTCCAATGGTCAACAAAAGTCTGTAGGCTATATGTGATAGAAGGCTCATAGTGGGAAATGGATAGATCACAATACTCATTCTGATTGTAGATCTGTACCTCTGCTTTTCTCTGTGGCGTGATGCCTCGTACGTACTTCCTGACCATGAGGCGGTAGTGCAACATCCGCAGTAACTCTGAAGTCTGAAGTTAAGAAGAGAAGGCCTTATGAAGACCAGATTTATACTGTGTTCTTGGACAGTTCTCTTTCACATATATTTATGTGTGCGTGCATGTGTGGGTGCGTGCGTGCATGCATCGCTACATTGAAGTATGTGCTTACCTCTGTGAGGACAGGTGGTGGAGTTTGCCAAGTAGTCTTGTCCAGGACTGTTTTGGGGAGGTTCTGTTTCAGTCGATTCAAGTAGTTCTGCCTCACAAATGCCAGGTACTCAGAGTTATCTGTTGTCTTTGCCTGGCCTCTAGTCATATAACCTTTAATAAACCTGAAAAATATTAGGCATGTGTATTTACTGTGGAGACAAACAGATTTAGCATGTTGATGTGACCCCCTTTGATTCTTTGGGTTATGAATTTAGAAATTAAAGTACAGAAGTAGATAGATAGGGTATGCTAATAATGCTGTGACTACACATTAACATTAGAGGTGGAAAATACTTAAATATCGTGATACTCGGTGCCTCTGTATCAATTATCAAAATTGTCATGATAATATACTGAATCGATTTTCCCCCTCATCTCAAAAACATATATTCACACATACACATAATGCCCATAATTTGTAATGTGCCACCTGAACACATCAGCAAGGCAAGTGAGAGAGGACTACTTATGCTACGGAGCTCATTTACTGAAGGGCTCGTACTTCTTGATGACTTTGACAGCCCAGGCTCTCTTCTCCCTCTCCTTTCTGGCCTGTGCTCCCCGCCAGCAGGTCTCAATCTTTGTGGCTGAAACAGACACCACTGAATGAGTTGCACGGCCAAGCACAGCTTCAAGGTAAAGTGTAAAAGTAAAGTAAAGTAATAAAGCTTTCAGATTTGAAATAAAACCTACCAGCCTCTTTCTGTTTCTTAAACTCCCCTTTCACCCTGTAACCTTTGTATTTCGCCTGGATTTTAGTTGCTGGAATGTCGACAAATTATATTAATGGGCATAATTCTTGTACAATTTGCAGACAATCTCTAAATCTTTTTCATGTGCAATACTGACCTAGATCATGTTTACAGATCTCATAGGCATCCTCTGTGGCAAATAGCGTTCTAGGATGGCGAATGAATATCTTTGTTCTGTTAAGGAGATGAAAATCATAGATTAGGAAAATGCGCTTCAAAATCTGCCAAGATAAACATGTAGCAAGTACATTTTAAACTGCTACAATAAAATTCCCTGTATTCCATGACTTTGCCCCAAAAATAATACAATTCCCTGTGTGTATGTGTGTATGTGAGAGTGTGTGTGTGTGTGTGTGTGTGTGTGTTTGCTCATGAGAATATGTATTTCACCACACACACACACCTCTAGTAGCTCTAACAGAAAACAGCTCACCTGCCCATTTTATACTCATCATGTTTGTACCCCAGATGCTTGACCAGTGTCTCCACTCCCTCCGCAGCCAGTCCCCGCCAATGGGGCCATGTGGCTGGACATAGGGGCTTGTACCTGTGGATGGATCCACTTGGCCCTCAGTTTACCATAACAACATCAGTTCAGAATCAGCAGTATAAGTATAAGTATAAGTATATATACTCGTTTGATCCCGTGAGGAAAATTTGGTCTCTGCATTTATCCCAATCTGTGAATTAGTGAAACACACCCAGCACACAGTGAACACACAGTGAAGTGAAGCACACTAATCCCGGCGCAGTGAGCTGTCTGCTACAACAGTGGCACTCGGGGAGCAGTGAGGGGTTAGGTGCCTTGCTCAAGGGCACTTCAGCCGCTTCCTACTGGTTGGGGTTCAAACCGGCAACCCTCCGGTTACAAGTCCGAAGTGCTAACCAGAAGGCCACGGCTGCCCCCAAAATCTGCCCCCAAGCATCTGAACACTGATCAGTATAAGTGCCTGAATGTGAAGTTCTTTCAGTTTCAGTGTCTTTCACCCTCACAAACACATATATTGAGCTGCTTGAGCCTTGACAGGGTTTTTACCTCTGTAAAAACACATCATATCTGCGCCTGTATGCAAACCCAGCTCGTCTGACCCTGAGGTGCTCCATCAGTCCCAGGTATTTCACCTGATGCCTCACCAGCACATCGTCAAAGTGTCCTGGAAGCCCACAAAGCACAAGCCTACATGACTCACACTTTTCTAAGAACATAATTAGGCACTGAAATTAGATTGTGAAAGAGCATTTTCTTTTAGCTGGAAGACTTAATGTTTACTTCAATTTAATGGAGGATAACATAAGCATTAATTCTATACAGTCAGTAATGGTCAGCTATTTGTCCATTCTTGTACTGGTAGAAAGGAGAGGAGAGGATGATCACCTGGCTTTTTGGAATCATTTGACTTGAGGCAGCGCACATACCAAGCCTCTTTGGCCATTAGAATCTCTGTCAGTTTCTGCAGACTGTTCTTGAACTGAGTTGCAACCTTTTGACAAAGAAAACAAAGAGAGATGGGTAAAAAAAAACACATAGTGGCATTACCTTCTATTGTTCTGCACATATAGGGCTCTTAGAGGCCCATGGAGACTCATGAGGCTGTGGGGGAGATGGAGATGCAATGAAGTGTGCCCATGGAGACTCATGAGGCTGTGGGGGAGATGGAGATGCAATGCTCATGGAGACTCACCGTCTCTGGCCGTCTCCGGATCTCCGTCTCTGTAGATGGAAAACACTGCCTGACTATGGAGTTCTTAGAGTGATGCATCACCTGCAAAGGGCACAAGTGCAACACAGACAGACACATTTGCACCGATTGGCACACACACTTATAGAACACATCACAAACACATTTTATACACACACACACACACACACACACACACACACACGCTCACAAACCGGATATTAAAGACCTGACTGTCCAGTTTACCGCTACCGCCTGTTGTATTATTCACGCTAATTCACCTCAAGGGTTAATAATTAAAGAAGCCTTTGAAACAAGTCATCTTCCTTTCACCCAGCACACTTCCCCCTTAATCCCGCCCATCAGCGCCAATAATCATACACATACCCCCTTAATCCTGCCCATCAGCGCCAATAATCATGCACATACCTCCTTAATCCCTCCCATCAGAGTCAATAATAATGCACATACCTCCTTAATGTTCCTGTACAAAAGGTCGTTGTTTTTGTCTATGAAGCCTGGAATAAACCAGAACACAGGGCCCAAGGTGAGAGCCACCCTCATTCAGAACATCGGTCTCATTCCGAGAGGCAATTCAACTCAACAGGTAGGTGGAGAGGAGTGAGAGAGATAGAGATCTTACTCACCCACAACTCAACAGGTAGGTGGAGAGGAGTGAGAGAGATAGAGATCTGACTCACCCACAACTCAACAGGTAGGTGGAGATGAGTGAGAGAGATAGAGATCTTACTCACCCACAACTCAACAGGTAGGTGGACAGGAGTGAGAGAGATAGAGATCTTACTCACCCACAACTCAACAGGTAGGTGGAGAGGAGTGAGAGAGATAGAGATCTGACTCACCCACAACGCAGTAGGTGACCTCCCCGGCGTAGTGCAGGAGACGGAAATCCCCTCGTTCCAGGGATCTCCGTGTGCTCTTGTCTGCCAGCATGTGCCTATGGGTGGTAAAAAAAAACCAACAACAACCTAACACCATGGTCAAGTATTGCATGTTTCACCGATGGATGGCAAATCAACTGGTACCAAAAGAATAAAGGCGTGAAATGGCGAGAAGTATGTTTGAGAGTGAGCTTCACTTGGTCAGAGAGGAGGACTCACGTGACAAAATGCGGGTGGTGGCCCATCTTCTCCTCCAGCTTCTCCAGGAAGGTCAGGTCAGTGGCATCCCCTGGCCTGAGGCACTCCTCATCCTGGGAGGTACCAAAGGGATAAAGGACCATTATCCAGATGTCCATTAATCATGAGGTGTGGAACCTCTGTTGAAAACAAGCAATGTTCAATTGTTCCTATTTCTATTCAGCCCATTCACTGGCCCTGTTGTTAACATTTCCATGTCATTGGGGAAATCCCATAGGTGTGATAATTGCACAGGTGATTGGAATGCATGTGCCCCTAAGAGTAGTGTGGCTGTAATTGCTTAAAGGTTTAGTATATGATTCTAATCCCATATACAGTGTTTTGTTTATTGTCAAATTCAGGGAATTTCCCCTCAGGGATCCTTTAGCTGTCAAAAACCCCAGATGATTGTACACTGTCCTGGCTCTGTAAATATGAAACAAGCATAATAGCTTGGACCAAGCTACATCCAATTCCTGCCAATCAACACGGTAGTTCATGAGCACAGAGGCGATGGGGGTAATTTGATTGGGTATTGAGCTCAAATTCCAACCTCTCTGGAAACCGAATCACAGACTGCATATTTAATGTGACACACTTCTTTTACGTTTCACTGGAGGTTACAGTAACCCCGGACATGATTTGTGAGGATCTCACCAGCACGGCGATGATGCCTCTGTGTTTCTCTTCCACCAGATCACAGATGATTTTATTATTGAAGAACTGCACTGGCTCCCACTGCGGAGAACGAGAAATGAAAGATAATAAGTTCCACTGAACTGATATTATGATGTGTATGTTGTTAATACATATTTAATATTATGCTAATACTATTATTTTTATGAAAGTTGAGTCAATGTTTGTGATCATAGTTTGTTCATATCTGCCTGTGACATAGTTATAGAAGAATAGTTACAGAAATCCATTTTGTCCCAGCTGTTCTATATATCTAAATGTGGAAGGCCCCCCTCAAAGCACATGTGGAACTCCCAGTCAGTGGGCAGTGCAGTGCAGTATGTGCAAAAGGCTTGTTACCTCGATGCCCTCCGCCTCGTACTCCTCCTGCTCTGCCTTCAGAGTCAGCTGGATAAACAGCTGCTGGAGCTTCTCATTGCAGTAGTTTATACAGAACTGCTCAAAACTAGACACGCATACATACAAACAGACACACACACACACACACACACACACACACACACACACACACATTTTGTTTGATATCTGTTTTTCTTGCTTTTTTTTTGGTTATTTTTATTTAAATACATTTTTTATTTGTTTTATTAAAATATATAGTTATACCTAATATGGAAAACCATGCAAAGTGGATAATGCATACCTGTTTACATGGAATACTTCAAAACCATAGATGTCTAGCAACCCAATCACTGTCTTTCTACTGGGATCCTGGTGATGGGAAATGCCAAATTAACATTTCCCAAAACAAGCTTCTAACATGGTAATCTAAGATTACCATCAATAACTAAGATTACCAACATAAGCCTACGCTCATTATTTTCAGCTTGTCAGAGACAAGGATATGAAGAACATAATAGTTAGTGCCGAAAGATCTCTCTATGCCTCGCAAAATAGCAAAAAGTAAATTAATGAAACATCTAAAGTGGTGCCACGCTAATCTTTTTGATTCTTGATAAAAAAAAAAAAAAAAACTATGCTGTTGTAGTGCATGTCAGCTTTGAGCTGTGAACTTGAATTAAAGAGAATAAATGGATAGAAATGCAGAAAATGTAACCAATGAATAGTAGCTTTACTGCTAACTGCGTTTCACTCTTCATCAATAACGTTTACCTTGTCAAAATGCACCATGTTACATGCAAGTTTGATACTTTTTAGGTTCTTTCAATCTCCACCACGTAGCCTACTAGTAGAATGGAATTGGTGGGTCTTCAATACTTGGTTTTCCAAGCATTTACATGAAGCACATGATATGCCGAGTTGACTGAAACGCATTCCATTCAGATAGGTGGATACCAGGCTCATAATTCACTTTTATTTGCAAAACGAAATGTGAAGCAATGTCATTGCATACTTCCATTTCCAAAGCAATGAAGGCTGCTTAAAACAACTTAACATTGTGCATATTATTGTTAATATTGTGCTATCAATATAACTCAAACAAACAAGGCTTGTAAACAAGAGCTGGCAAAAGGGCATTATGAGAACGTAAAGATCAATGCTCTTAAAGTGACAGTGCACCATTTATAAGTAAAACAGCATTTCTCCAGAAATGAATGTTTAAAAACACACAGTAATAGTCTGTAAATAATAGGCCACTCACTTAGGGCACTGAAATGGCCAGCAGGCCACCATCTTGACATGTCTTTATTAAAGGAACCGTATGTAAGAAATGTATTTCAATTAATCATAAAATGGCCCTGATATGTTATAGACATTAAGAAATCATGTTCATTTCAAATACTTATATCACTGACAACAGTAGTCTGGCCAGGATATTGTCATTTAAAAAGTGAAGTTGCAGCCCTCAACTGATGTTGATGTTGTCATGTTGTGTTTTGGCCTGATGCGCCACCGTCCACCTATCTACTTATCACAAAGTCAGTAGTGTTTCGGCATCCGGGTTGCCAGCTCTGCCAGTCAGAGGGGAGGGGAAGGGGATACAGCGCTCTGCAGTAATTTGAAAGTGATTGTAGTACCAGCTTTGGCCACAATCTTACATACGGTTCCTTCAAGCTTTGATTTACAATATAGTAGGCTCTCCATTGATTTTAATGAGCAGGCCTTAAAGTTACAGTATTTCTATCACAATGTACCAGACTTTGCCTGACCTTTTGTCGGTTTTTAACAAAATTCTGACTATTGTTGGATTGGATCATGAACACTGTGCCTAGTGCATTCTACTGTTGTTAGCCTTAAGCCTAGCTCAGTCATTATGCTATACCACATCTCCCTCCATTGGAAGAGCGATGAGCTGCATTGAGCATAATAAACTGCATTTAGAATGGCAAATCCATATTTCTAGATATTTTGGTGAAAGTAACTTAAAAGTAATTCAATGGTAGTGTTACAATTCAGAGACAGTAATATTATAATGTAACAAATTACTTTGAAATGACAGTAATTAGTAATACATAATACATTACGATTTTGAAGTAACTTGCCCAACACTGGTCATATAAAACTAGGTTGAACGACAGGCGAGGCCTCCAAACCTGATTCTCCAGAGAGTGGTTGATGCGATTTACCAACCAGTTGAATGTGCGTCCATAAATGGCCTTGGCCAAGGCATCCCTGGCATAGATGGCATGGTCAACAGTGAAAGGACTCAACACCTGCAGATTAGCATTGAAGGACACAACAGATGATCTCTCAATATGATCATTAAAATCATTATTAGAAAAAACAGAATCAGAAATGTTGAATTTAAACTTAAAACTGCAGACCAGATGGCAGAATGCACCTTGACACACACACAGATCCTGGGTCAGCTGATATCTACTATCCAGGAACATTCAAGCTGTCCCAGACCCACTTGCACTATAGGGAATCTCTGCCCCTTAAAGCCTGAGAACTCCATGAGAACTCCACAAGAGGAGTCTACAAAACTGTCAAGTCTCCTGAATGGGCTGCATTCTGAGCTATTCCAAAGCCCTGAATTCTGACCTTCTCGCATAATGTATGTGATGTGTATGTGACTCACATAATGTAAAGTAAGAGAGGGCAGTGGCATGTCACCTAGGAAAGACTTACCTCATCGGTTTTGGCTTCAATCTTCCTGTAAGTTAATGCCTCCTGTAGAACCTGAACATTAACACTAAGCAGCTATAGGGGGTGGTGTGGGGTGGTTTGGGGGGAAGGACAAAAAGACGGGGTCAGCTCATTTACACCATAAAAACAACTTTAAAAAACAACATAATAAACTCATAGAGTAGAAACAATAATCACCTTTGACACCCAGCGTAACTCTGCATGCCCAAATAAGGTGGCAGAACCTTTGCTGTCTCTTTCAAAGTGGACATTGCCCAGATGAAGGACACTGGCAATGATCCCAAATAGATGCTGAGAGAGATGGACAGGTGTGAAAGGAGATATGTGAGGGGAATTTCATTTACACAAAGTCTACAGTTTATGATGGCTCCCCACCATTCTAGTGTCCAGCTACAAATGAAAAAAATACCCTAACAAGACAGTAATAATGATCTATACACACCAGTTACAGAATAGTTGCAGAACATACAGCGTACATGCATATGTAACACAGTGCTTTTGTATGCTGGTGGGGGTAGCGTTGAACCTGGGCAAGCATGCAGTAGCCTGAAAAATTGTGGGTTCAATTCCTGGCTTCCACCGTTGAGCTCTTGAGGAAGGCACTTAACCCCAAGTTGCTCTGGGGACAATATAGTCCCTTGCAATAGAATTGACATACATACTGTATGTAAGTCACTTTGGATGAAAAGTGTCTGCTAAATGAATACATGTAAATGTATGTACAGAGGAACCATATGCCATGAGAAATGTTTTACTAAACCCAATTCCAAAAAAGTTAGGATGTTGTGTAAAATGTTATGTTGTGTAAAATGTCAATGAAAACATTTACAAATCATGTAAACCCTAATTAAAAATAAAAATCTCATATCAGTTGTTGAAACAGAAACATTCTACTGTTATTTTAGAAAATACATATGATTTTGTCATTTTGAATTTGATGCCACTAATTTAGAATTGTATGTATCCTTACTTCAATGTCACCCTTGTCAAAGTCAACAACAGAGAGGGCATTTCTCATCGTCTTCCAGTCATTCTTGTCATTGATGGAGCTCACGGTAGAGCATTCACCCTATGAACCAAAGCCAGTCATGTTCATTTATGGACAAAAAGGGACATTTTCACTTCAGGTTACCAACACAGCATAATCCTATGGAAATATACAGCACATCCTCACACCTGCGCCAGGTACTTGTAATGTTGGACGTTTTTCTCCAAACCCAGCTGCCGCAGTATGTCTTCCTCACCACTCTCGATCAGCTGGTAGAAAACATGGAAGTTTCTCTCGCCGTGGTTCTGATGGACTACCCTGGACTTCTCCAGGAGGTAGCTGAGTATGTGACCTCCAACTGCATCCCCCTACGTGAGAAGAGGCCCATCATCCCACAGTCACAACAAATTAGACAAATGAACCAGAGGAGCAGCTACAAATCCTCAACAAATCTTCATACTAAGGCTTTTAACCTGCCCTACCTGAGCGTTAAACTGGATATCCATGTACTTCCCAAAACGGCTGGAGTTGTCATTCTTCAATGTTTTGGCATTTCCAAAAGCCTGTGATGGTGAAATGAGAGTTCAGACGAAACTTTGGGTAAGAAGACTAGAAGATGGTATTGAGAAGACTCTATCTATAAACAGGTGATAGGAACGCATACACTATGCCTTTGTTTGCAACTGTGTGTGTAATAAAAAGAGAGATTCTGTGTGTGTGTGTGAGAGAGAGAGAGAGAGAGGGAGAGAGAGAGAGAGAGAGTATTTATCTACATGCATATGAATGTGGCACTCTTCTTTACAACAGGCCTACAGACCTCTAGCACAGGGTTAGACATGAGCATCCTATCCCGCACTGTGTCCAGGATGGCCAGGCTGGGGCAGCTGACCGCGTAATACTGCAAGATCTTCTTGGAGGCCTCGGTCTTGCCCGCTCCACTCTCCCCTGAGATGAGGATGAAGTGGTTGTTGGCCTCCGAGAGCATGGTGTGGTAGGCATTGTCTGCCAGCGCATAACTTTGGACCGCAGAGCAAAAGGTTTTTAATGGAAGTTAGGAATGCGGTAGAACAGATGAAACAGACAGGCAGAAAATTACACAATTTCACACATGTGCATGCAAATAAATGCCTAAACACAAAAGCAACACACACACACACACACACACACACACACACACACACACACACACATTTGTCATGTTAATTTGAATTCTATTCTGCAGTGCCCGGTTGATTGTCACGGCCCAAGAGCTGACGTCGAAACTGAACTCTTCTGTGGAACATTGTCAGATAACTCTTTCCATAATCCGATCAGATTATAATTACTCCTAAATTACACCTTTGAAAATAGAGCCGAGTTTATTTCTTTGTTTCGTGGACGGTGGCCTGGCCTCTGGCTCTTTTCTCTCTCAGTGTTTCATTTACTGGTTTGCTATTGTTACAAACAAGAATTAATGTGGAGACTATTCTATCATGCTCTTGACATCCGCTTCAACTCCTGACATAACATAAATATTTACCTTGGTTTTTCACCCTATATTATCCAATTTAATTTTGACACCACATCTTAATTTTCTTTTTCATGTGCATTCTTTACTTACAACATCAACAATCTTTATATCCCCTTTTTGGATTTTTACACACATAATAATAACAGATATAACAATAATTGAATTTATATTACTATAAGACGTATCGAGATGAATGTATACACCAAACACTAACCAAGTAAAAACTGATACTAACATGTGAGGGGGTAACTCAAAGAAGTTGACCCCCATGTAGATCTCCATCTGCTTCTTGTTGTAGATGTCCAGGTCTTTATAGGGGTTCACCGAGACCAACAGGGTCCCTATGTATGTCTGCAGGGAAAGGATGATTTAGTCCAAAACATTTCGTCCAGTTCACATGAGTGTTTTTTTTCAGGGTGAAGCGTTTTTTTTCTGATGGCATATGGCAACTTCTGAAGGCATCATAGAATGTTATGCTTTTGCTGATAAAGACAATTGGTATAGGTACATCATATTGTTTATGTTCCAGTTCCTTGGTAAGAACTGATGTTGTTCATAAGCCATGAAGCCATGAACTAGGACTCACATAAATGAGGTCTTCAGAGAATCTTTTCTTCAGGTTGTCCAGGAAAGCTGTCTCACTGGTGTAAGCATCCAACAGCACAAAGTCCTGAATGCCAACCCGGTCTCGAGCTATCAAAGCCCCTTCCAGATCCAACTTTCGGTTCTGATGTCAATCATAGGAAAGAATGAATGATTTTGGGTTAAAAATATTTTTTGTTAATTAACAATATTAATATAAACAAAACAATCTCCAGAATTCTATTGCAGTGAAAGGGAATTGGGCAAGGATTGCTATTGTGCTTCCATCCTATTTTGGCCTACATTGCACCACGATAAAAGCTTCTAAACAGAACACATGTTGTTATGGCGATATTTTACAAAGTGGGAGGTGGAAACCCAGTTGGACTATGTTCTGTTTTTCACTCCATTCTACAAAATCAGCTTGCTTTTTCTTAATTTTTTTTAAACGTGGTTCATACCTGCCATCAGAATTCCCAGAAATGAGTTACAGCACATTTCTATTCTATCTCATCTCATATACACATTGCAAATATATATTCCTTAATGCAATTTCAATTCTAATAGCCTATATGTACCGATGTTCTTTCAAGTAGTTTGCCATCTTAAACAAAGATCAACTAAATCAACAGCATAATCTCCTTTTGCGGTTGAACATAAGTGCTGGATTATCCTTCAGGCTTACTCTATGCATGCCAGTCCTGTGTAAGGAGATATCATCGTAAATGGGCAGGCCCTCCTCAAGTTTTTGATTGACACTCACCGACTTCTAAGAGCTTGTTTAAAGAACAGCCACTTGTTACTGGTGATATGCCCTAGAAAGCATATCAAATATCATTCTATTCACTGCACGTTAAACACAGAGAGTTGTAGCGCACCTTCATGGAGGCAAGCCACAGTTAAGATTTGTGCAAGTTGCCTGTAATTCCACCTTTATTGCAATATTGTTTAGAGAGTCAAGCAAGTTAGCATCATTTGAATTACAGTTATAAGACAGGCTTCTTTAGAAGTCGTAAAACATGTGGGTGTTGTCTTTGTATTACTGTTGTTTGGGTTTTCTACTTGTTCTTGTTGACTATTGTTGTATGTATCCTTTCTGCAAAGAAAGGTTTCTCTAACGATGGCTACAGTGAGGGTTCTGGTGGGAACAAACCATTCATCAATGTTTATGCTTTATGGAGCCACTGAGAGCTACGTGAGTGGGGCTTGATGTATCGACACACAAAAAAAACTGTTGTACATTTCAAGTACAGCGGACTGTGAAATATTTTGGCAAAACTGGTTCAATCTGGTCGTGTGAATGTCTTTTTTTTCCAGTTCTTGAATTTGTATCTTCTTTGTGTTTCTTTGAAGGGCAGAAACTAATTTATTATGAACTTTAAATGTAAAAAAAAACTCCAGAGATAATCCATTGAATCTAATTGACTCAAGCTCCAAAGTTCTCCACCTCCACCCCCACCCCCCCTCTTCCCCCCATAACCCTCGTTACCCCCTACAAAAAACTTTTTCTTTTTTTTGTCCTGTAAATTCCAAAGAAAGGGAACAAAAAGGGGTGCTTTTAAAATGCAGTCTACATTCCATTACATATATTCTCTCTGCATATGCTTTCAGTAATTATTCATTGCAAAACATTTAACGTCACAGTGAATTTCACACTGGCCGGTCTAAACACAATGGAGGAGATTTGGCCTATTTGGGTTGAAGGGGGACCATGGTTGGATTGGAAGAGGGTTGAGGGTGAGTGTGGAGGGGAGGGGGGCAAAGGATTGGGGAGGGAGAAGGGGGGGTGCATTTGTCTCATCTGAGAAGATCTGGGGCCTTCTTGAGACAACAGCGCCGACTAAATAGTGCTGTAACGGTCCATGCCCCACTGCTCACAGTGACACTCATTTAGTGTGCCCTGTGGCCAGACAATAGACACTTGTTCTTCGGCAGTGTCGGGCTGTGATCTGGGCTTTCTTACATGCTCTCCCCATGCAGCTCAGCTCAGCTCAGCTCAGAGTTGGAGGCGGAGGATGGCAAACAGATGAGAGAGAGAGAAAGAAAGAGAGAGAGAGAGAGAGAGAGAGAAGAGAGAGAGAGACTTTCTTACACCTGTCAGCTACTGAAAATCTCATCCCTTCTATCTTACATAATGCCTCCATCAACCCACAACAGCAAACCCCTCCACTGATCCCCTCGTCTCTCCCTCCTCTCCCTCCTCTCCTACACCCCCCCCCCCCCTCTCCCTCCATCCCTCTGTCTCCCCCCTGCACTTTAACCCACAGAGGCAGGTGAACAATATCATTGAGAGAGCCCCATTTGAGATGTCAGAACCAATCTCAGTATGTGATGGTGGCGAGAGGATTCTTAAAAAAAAGCAACCCCCTCCCCCCCCAAACACACCCCTCCGCCCACCTACAACCTACTTGCTCCTCCATGGATGGGAACAGGCCTCATTCACAACGATGTGTCTGGAACAATGTAGACATTGACAGGGGAGGGCCTGGGCTCACAGTGTGCACAACTGAAGATTCAGCGCAGACATCATGAAGGCAGGCCGGGCCCATTGTGGTCGTCCCCAAAAGTGTTCAAAGCGAGGGAGCGAGTGTGTTTACAGGGCCAGTCACACGAGAGCGGCCCGGAACTTTCATCATCCCTTGCCCACTCACACACACTGCCCTCCGAATTACACGATCCGTCATAGAGTGTTTCAATCCACGCCGGCAGCAGAGTGAAAAGTCTTTGATGCGTGTCTTTGGGTATTTTACTTTGGTGCATGACAGAGGATTTATTGTCTTGGGATTATCATTTCACTTTTTTTTTTTACAGCAGATCAACTTAAAAATATTGCACGTTTTAGCACACTAAAACTTTATTTGAGCAAAGTGACTGCACATCATGTCTCGTGCCGTTTGCCCAGAGAGAGTCAGCTAACTTATTTAAATAAGTTAAATTATAAATTAAATGCAAATAAATCACTGTTTTACACCAGTGCTTTTTCAAAGTTCTCAATGTCTCGTTTTAAATGTCAGGGCCCTCGGAAGTCTACCAATGAAGTGTGGAGATACATTGAGCCTCTCGGGAATGGGTATAAAACAGTGATTTATTTGCATGGCTAGCCCGATGTCAAGCACCACTATTGAAAAAAGCTTTTGGTAGCATCGCTAACTAGCCAGATTTTGGAGTGCAGGGGACAAGCCGAGATGGGCTATGAGACATACGTTCACACTCAATATCATGTTTCAATACACTTTAGGTCAATATCACACCGGAATTCTCCTTTAATACATCTGGGCCCAGGGGCCCGAAAGTTCATAATCCGCCCATGGTGACATTAAAGTTCAAAAACTTTTTTATTATTATTTTCACTGTTCAAATAATGGTCATAATAATCTATGATATGACCTAATATGCTGAGGAAATAAATTCAAAAGTGCTTCGGGAAGAAGTTTTTTTCACATACAAGGCATTTCAGGCCACAGATATAACCTAGGGGACACAATGCAAATAAATTAACACTCCCCTCAATGTCAACACTATTTCTTTGCATTGATTTGCGACTTTAGAGTTGATGAACTCCGGTGATATGCAAATTCCTTGCTGCAGACATTGCAGAGGACTTTATTTTAATCAACACTTTATTTTTATAAACACCATAAGGCTTTTATTATCAACCATGAGGTTTTTTGAAAAATGTTCCAATCAATGATCTAGGCAGCACATTTTCTTCTCTCCTTCATTTTACAGTCTAATGGTTACTGACTAGAACGGCTCAGGGTCAAAGGTCATACGGAATCGATTAATCTGCGCTATTTTCTTTTATCAGTTATTTTTTCCTCAAATTAATGAATCGAAATTAATCAGTTATATATATATATATATATATATAATATTTTTATATGGTCATCTTCTGTGTTACCATGTCCCACGTTTACCTGGTGTGACACAGCAGAGGCGCACTTAATGTGGAAAGAAGAGTTTTGCAACGAACCCAATCACCCCAGCCCCCCGGTCAAACCAAGTAAATTAGCACACCTTCTCAGTATTGCACCTTATTGTTTTTTAATTAAGAGATGGTTCTTCAGAGCAGGCTAGGGTGTCACCTGGGCTAGGGAGGGATGACCTCATCTGAGAAAGAAATAAGTCAGACACAGATAGAGTGTGTGTGAGAGAGAGACAGAGAGAGAGAACAGGGGGGATGAGAGAGGGAGAGTGCAGGGGAGACAAAGAGAGAAAGAAAAACACTCAGAGAAAGAGAGAGAGAGAGAGAGAGAGAGAGAGAAAAGAAAAGCAATAGAAGATGCAATGGAGCCTAAGCCAAGGCACCAGTCTACAGCAGAGAGGGGGAGGGAAGCCTATCTGTCTCATCTGGGAGAAGTGAGTCTGTCTCTTTACCACGGTGGCCCAAGGGGCTATCTCTCCACGGAGACGGCAGGATCCACTTACACCTGCTCATAAGACAAATGGGCCACAGGAACACACACGCACGGCACAGAAACAGGAACAAGAGGGAAATGGGTCACAAGGACACCGCCGTGCAGAGGTACACACTCTTGACCGGGTCTTTACAGTATGCCTGGCCCAGGACATTAGAGTAAACACACCTGAACATCAACCAAGCTAAAAAGAGTTAACTATTGATCATCTATTATAATTGAGCAGACAAAATTGAAAGTAAAGAAGTCAAGTATAGACATGACATATAAGCCCACACTGTTTGAACCAAACATCTCAGGGCATCGCTGTAAATGGGCCCGATGTTCAGTCAATTACCTCGAATAAAAGCTATTGTTGTGTGAACTGCTTTGTTCTCAGAAACCAATACATCCTTCACAAATGGTCCATAAGTTGTCGTCTCAAGAATAATACAGAGACTATAAGAAAGTCATGGAAAGGAGCATAGATTGCAGGTTGCATTTGTTTGCGATCGTGCCAGCACCATACCTGCATCTTGCTAATCCTTCAGTAAGACTCTGAGGTAAATGGAAAGAATCCCAGGTCAGTAGCTTTTCTCGGACAGGTGGTCTACTCAGTCACATCGCGGAAATCTCTCCAGATGGTCGGTTGTACATCTAGGGTCCTGTGAGGTTTAACAGCCGGTTCAAACCCCTGAGTGTCACTGTAGCGTGTCCTGTCCACTCCAGCTACCCCTACCACCATAAGAAATGACAGGTCAGTTCACCTGCCTGGTGCACCTGTGCAGTCCACCTGTGGTCCTGTTCTCCGGCAGAGTAACCCATGCTCGCCGGTGCTTGTGAGCTGGGTACTCAATGATTCATGGGGTGGTCAGAGCGGGGGAGGGGGGTTGCGTGGAAATATCTTATTCAGGACTTACCCAGGCTGGGCGCCTACTATTGCCACTGGGTGTAACACAAAGATATAGTGTAGAAACACAATCCACTTCAACCTCTCTATCAATCTCTCTGTCCCCCTACACACACCAACACTAATCTCTCTCTCTCTCTCTCTCTCACACACACACACACACACACACACACACACCACACCCTTGTAACAGTGGCCACCGGACTAACTTACTGTGCCAACCTCCTCCTCCTCTTGCTGATCTTTGATTAGACAATTACATTACAGACTAATCACAAGCTGCTCAGCAATTCAAAGCGTTCGCACGATGACTGTATGCCAGGCACCATGGTGTGTGATTTTGTTTGGGGCAGCCTGGTCACTTGATGCCAGGTTGGCATCAGCCCTTTTTAGACATCTCCGCTTGATGCTCTGTCCAGCTGACCGGGTGCACTCAGGCAGTAAGTGATCCTTACAGCGTAGGGATCCATGCAGGCATTCTGAGTCAGTGCGCCAAGGGAAACAAACACAACTGACATATGCGGTTTCAAGCACTCCCTCTCATGCCATCATCAACAATTGGAAAAAAAAATTCTCTGAATCAATTCCAAGAAGCTATACATTTCTCAGCTTCCATTGTATTCAAACTGAAATATATTTCTTGGTTTTCTATTTTTTTTAAAACATTGGAAAATCACAGCAATATATGTTTATATGAATATATGGTACTCCAGCCAGACAGAATAGGGTTGTCTGTATGAGCTTTACAAATAATTGTGATGTATACTCAACAAATATGAATAACAGTAATGTTGCCTCCTTAGCTGGAAGGAATATAGACTGTGTATCATCCCGGCATATGTGTACTGTGGATTGTGTACTGAGAACTGTGCTCAGAGTTGTGAGACAGAGAAACAGCTGACTCCCTTGAGTCAATGAATAACCTGCTGGAAACAGACACGAAGTGAGGGTGTCTCTTTTCTCCAGCCTGATTGGCATTAAAGCCCTGAAGAATAGATAGAGTTTCTCTCCACCCTGTAAAGTCCTCCTTCCAGGATCTTTAAAGGACGATTAATCCCTGTCATTTGTTTTTGTTTTTCACACTTCAATTCCCATGGTAATCAAAAGGTGAGTGCAGCACTGTCATGCCTAAAGAGCAATGCATAACATCACACACAAAAAAAGTGCTGGAGCCCGCTCACTAATAAGGACAGGGTCAAGTTTGTCCCAAAAAGTTTGTCCACTGTTGCCAAGGATACGTGAACTCCCTCTCCACCCCCCAGTAAAACCTAACTCTGGGTGTATACCACACCTCCCCTCTCCTGTAATGCTTGTCCAGACTTAACAAGCTTTGTGCTACCCACTGGGCCTGGGTTCAGCACAAGAGCCGACAAATCCCATCTCACTGGAGTCAAAGCGCCCCATTTTCCCATTAGAGAGGCCATGCTGGGAAAGAGGGCTGATAATAACGCGTTCCCACCAGGTCTCTCTCTCTTTCTCTCCTTGCCCTTCTCCTTACCCCGTAGCCCTCTCCCTCCCTTTTCCTCTGTGCCTCCCTCCCTCCCCTCTCTCTCTCTTTCTCTCGCTTTCTCACTTGCTCACATGAAAACACTCCACCCCTTTCTTCTCACCCTTGTGCTGTTTTTATAGATTAATAAGGAGGGCCTGGTGCTGACAACCTCAATCAGTCTCTGACTTCAGGGTCATGGCTAGAGACTTTTTTTCTCAAAAACAGCTCTCTTGAGAAATCTACACAACTGCTGTGGCACGTTAGAGGAGGAATCTGAAGAGTTCCCTCAAATGAGATGAGGATGGAGAGCATGATTGGAAACTCTGTAGCAGATTGAGGAGACATTCTATATGTGGTTTAGAAGCAATGATGTCCAGCAAGCATGGCTCATGATCAGGGAGCCAGGATCACTGTCACTTATGATATCTGCGTATGTGTGTGTGTTTGTGTGTGTGTGTGTGTGTGTGTGTGTGTGTGTGTGTGTGTGTGTGTGTGTGTGTGTGTGTGTGTGTGTAAGCGCGCTCAAGAATTTGTGCATGCGTGCATGCATGGATGTGTTTGTGAAATTCCATGTGCAATGTTCAAATTCCACTTACATAAAAATACATGAAGCTCTGCAAACCTTTAGCGTAATTTATGAAAAACAATATTGTTACATATTCCTTTTAGGCATCAAAAATGCTTTAAATGTCACATTACATTTTATTCAATTCATTTTTCAATTGAAAACAGCAGCAATAATCAGGAAACTCATTAACTTTTTGTCAAAACCCGGGACAAACTACCCAGCAATCTGACTTCCTTTGACCCAGACGGGGAGATCCTCATCAGAGTAGACCATTTTGACTACCTCTCCTTACAAACACCACCCTGACCATCCACAGATGAGGGGCAATTTCCGTCCTCCGGCCAAAAGGTTACACTGGGTCACTTGTCGTTCAGAAAGGACAACTGACCAGAGAGAGAGTGTGAGTGCCTACTTGCCACATTATGGTAGCAGCTTTGGCTAAACTCTCGCTGTGAGTCACAACAGAGAAAGCTCGTCCCCATCGCATATCAGGCACTGGTCATTATGGTATTATGCGTGACCATTTAAGAAGAAAAATGCCATCACAGGAGTGCTTTCATGCTGTATATGTATGAAGGGCCTAGTTGTAATCTGACATGCACTGGGACCATTAGCGTCAGATTGATTAACCTGGAAATGCAGAGAGAGAGAGACTGAGAGAGAAAGAGACAGAGAGAGAGAGATCATACTCTTTACACAAGCAAGAAATGCCTCACGTCCGCTGACTCTTTAATCCATTTGCATCACTTTGTTTTCCCTTTAGAAAAATAATAAAAAGAAGCCAACAAGAAGCCTAAGCTAACTTAGGCTCAACTTAATTGGCAAAAATATAGCATTGTGCATTTTAGGCTACTTTAAAATGCATATTGGTCTTTTGAGTGTAAATTAAACAGTTTCATTTCCCCCCTTAATATAGGAACAGGCTTTAGGACCTGGTGCATGTCCTTGGTTTCCAGACAGGTTTTCGGCCGTTGGAATTGGGCATTGATTGAGCCTTTTGTGACACTGCGATTAACCATCTGTGGTGTCCCATGTGGTTTTTCTGCTGTCAGCATCTCATCTCATAAACATAGGGTGACTAAAACACTTAACCCAAATTTATTTCGTTCTATAATCGATGTGTTTAGTTCGTAACATGGCCTACTTAAGAAAATAAAATACCATACAAACTGAAAATAGATCCAGAATAAAGTATTCAGGGACCCTTTTAACAAACATGCAGTGCAATTATTTAGCCTAATTTAGTCATTTTACTACTTAAATGCTGATTTAATAACTTGAAAGAAAAATATTCGCTGAAGTAGCCTATAAATAGCCTATGGATGTCCTCCATTCCGTGTGCACCTGATGCGCGCTTCTTTGACTGCCTTTCCCGCTGCTGAGCGCCAGTGGGAGCGGGAGTAGTGGCGCTCTAATATTTCACCCGCAGTTTTCAACTCATTCAAGGAACACAAATCGGTGACCGCTGCCTGGAGTGCACTGATACTGTGAATGGCTGCAAGAGTAGGATGGGAACTTATTACATGCCTGAACTACAACAGATGAAAGTTGAAAACAAAAAATAGTCTAGGCTAGTTCGATTTATGATACTTTCTTGTTACCTAATTTAAATGCATGGTGTTTCAGATCTGCAGTAGCCTAACCTTTTAGGCTAAACGGAATGAGAATACTTACAAGGGTAAGTTTAAAATAATAGCACAGACAATTTGTTTAGGATGCAAACATAAATAAGGGAATTATAACGCTTATCTTTTTGATGTTTTCACTTGTTCTTTACTTTTACTGACAATTTGCATGTTTCAAACAATAACAAAGTCAACATGTAAACCTTGCTGCATAAACTAGCCTTCTTTTCTGTCACAACTCGAGGAAATAGATGATGTTTAGCTTTATAGGTTCCCTCTTTTTCGCAGTCGGTGGGCGTTACATCCGTCGTTATTACAGTGGCAGCAGCTGTCATTGAGATCCAACCCCCTGAAGTATTTCGAACTCCATTCAAAGACTGCGCATGACAGCCTGGAGGACAGTGTCGGAGAGGGAAATTTAAAAACGGTTTCGGAAGACAAGTGCAACAATACTGTAACTTACTGGGATATTGGCTTCCATAGACCTCGACCACAATCAAAAGAGGTGAGCTCTTTATTTCTTTTACGAATGCACTCTTTATTTGTTGGATCATTGGCCTATTTCATTTTCACCTAATATTTCTAATGAGCTGTTCTATAGTGATGAGCAAACATGATTCAACTAAACAACTTTCCAGACAACGATAAATTGTTCTCCTGATGTTAAGACCATGGTTGAGACAGGATTATTTTGCTAACTGCTTTGACGGTCCAGAAACTAGCCTTCATCATTCATTAACTCAGGAACTGATTTAGTAACATTACATTGTTGATTAATTATTTGATACATTAGCCTACAGAAAGCAATTGGAATTTAGGAAACATGTTTTTGTGTAGCCAAGTAGGCTATAGACTAACAGCTAGGATAGATCTCACGAAAAAAAACAAGCTAACACTTTACTAACTTTTAGACTAAGTTTACTAATTAGATGACAACCTCTGATATCCACCACCGTTAAAAATAGCCTTTACTTATTAACTTCACATTCAGATTTCCCTACATTTATTTCTCACTTGAGTGAAATATGATGTAGTCTAATGTTATAACGTTAACGTTGGTCCTCTATTTTCGCTTCTACAAAGTCATTTTATTTATAGGATTTTGTAATTGTAAAAAATGTGACAATATATCAGTCATAGTTTAGACAATTTCAGGGTAAATAAGCACCATATGTAGGCCTAGGCTACTGATTTTTCTTTTTGTAAAAACTTTTATTCAATTGATGTGGTTACTGAGAAATATGTTCTTTCTGTGAACCATTACAGGTTTTTTTTGCATCCCAGAAAATGATAGAAAGTGGAATCACAGCCAGGGTGCCTGGGGTTATGGAGAGCCAGCACGCTTCCCCACAGGACTTCAGGTAGGACCAGAGCTTTTTTATGCATGCACGGCTACATATGCACCATGCCTATTACCTGAACATATTTTAGGCAATATCCTGTCCTTAAGGTTAGGAACTGGTTGTGAGGGTATTTTAGTATGGCCTCTGTGGCATTACATTTTTAAATATTCATCTAATAGACAACATTTTTATTTTTATTTCATTTATTTTTTTAATTGTTATTTTAAATAGGCCTTTGTCAAGCACGTTTGCATAGCCCTAAAAACGATCAACAAGTATTAGGGTATATTTATAGTTATTAGTGGACAAAGGGACCGAATAACAGAATCCTTGAGAATACATCATTTGGACTTTGAATGGATCTGTCAGACCTCATCAGCTCTGTTTACACGGCCGCTGTCGGCACAGACAGCGGCTGAGCCCTTTGCCCAGGCGGGGTTGGGGGAGCCGGGGGTACTGGGGTCACTGCCTAGAGCCAATGGCTCCCAATTACTATGATGATGGGAGGGGCGGAGGGTGAAATTTTGCTCGCCCGCAGCCTTGTTTCTGAAGATGTCCAGAACGGGTCCATGTTTTGCCTCGTTGAACAAGTAAAATATATGTTTGCCCCCCATGTCTAATTGGATTTTAATGAGTAGGCCTAAGCCACACAACAACACAGCTTAGTATACTATCCAAGTTTGAAATGAGAAACTTGAAATGTTTGAAAACTCAGCTCAAGACAAAGTTTCTAATGAAATAATTATATTATTATCTCATATGAATACTTGATGTACATATTATATATTTATATATATTTTTTAAAGTGATATCACTGTCTACCATTGGGCATTATGTGCTGGACGGGAGAGGGGATGTGAGGATTCAATCCTTCCTGGAAAAAAGTAAATCTACTAGCCTAACCCCTCTGGATTAATGATAACATTGTATTATCATGAAGAGACGTGGAATACCAGCCCTATATTTTTATTGACCACTGGTTATGATACTATTTTCAAGTTGGTATTAAAAGAAAGGGAAAAATAGACTTTCTTGTAGAATATTATCTGTAATTAGATTGTGTAGATACAACATGCACAACTCTACGGTCCATCAGTTTAACAAAAGTCAAGGGGAGATAAGAATGACAGACAACTACTCATTTTCTTAAACGTTGCATCAAATATACTTTTTGTCAGTTGTCTATTTCTTTGTCTCAGCCACTGACATACAAAGTAAAATGTTTCAAATGAAAGGGATTTCTAATGAGATTAGAAATTATACCTCTTGTAATATATTTAAGCATTACTGTAGTTTGAAGCATTGGCATGGAATAAGCGTTATACAGCTTGGATTTCAGGCACTATTTACAGAGGAGGCAAAGCCTTAAAATAAAAAAGTGATATGAAATAACTTAAGTCTTCTTACCCCATTGAGGAATACATATTTTTGTTTCCATTTTAGAATTTAACAGTGTAACACTGACTTTATTTGGTTCACAATGAATATTTGTCTACTGTTTGTCGTAAACTTTGTTGAAGCATTCTTTTCTCATTCAAACTTTTGGTTGCTTGATGATATTAGCGCATCTAGAGCCCCATATGACAGCTGGTGTTGAAACGGAAGGTGTCTTTGTCCTTTAGTAAGGTGCAGTTTGTAGGGGAAGTTGGAGACAGGGGGATGGGGTGCACATGACACTTCAAAGCAGAGTGTGGTGTGTGCAGGTAGTGCTGCCGTGAGTCTGATTTCACCCAAACGGGTGTGTCTGGATTATTCATGAGACCTTTTCCTCCCTGAGCCACCATGACTAACCCCCCTCAGACAGCCACCACCCTTCCCCCACAGCCTGTGTCCTCGAGACCCACAGAGCTGAACTTTTCTGACTAACCAGGGTGAGCCCCCTCAACACTCCTCATCCCATCACCCCCTACCCCAACCAGTCATCCATCCATCCATCCCCCTGTCTCTCCTGGGAGAGGTTGGGGGTGGGGTGGGGTAGGGTGGGGTGTGGGGCCAATGTAAGGCCAGTGGCTGGATGGAAAGGGACAGGGAAACAGATGGCATCCTATTTGCGGCTGGTCTGTGAGGCCTGTCATTCCAGCAGATTAATGCAAGTGGGTTGGTTAAGAGAAAAAAAAACGGTGGAGACAATCAAGGAAGGGTCTGGGGGGGAGGGGGGCAGGGGGAGACAATAGAGCCACGTGCCACTGGACAGATTTGTCGTTTGGGACACAATAGGTGATCATTTTTCAATAGACAAGGCCAACTGTTACACACAACGTGTGCCACAGCCCCATGTTTCAAATGGCCTCCGGCGTTGTTTACGTACGATTCAGCCAATGGTACGAGGGGGTCCATGGTCACCTGATTTGGTTGAAGAGGGGGAGCATGTCTGGTTGTGTGTGTGTGTGTGTGTGTGTGTGTGTGTGTGTGTTGAAGTAGTTTAGATGGGGGTGGTGGTGGGGTGTCTACAGTGTCCAGACCAACAAAATAACTGAAAAGTGAGGGTTGTCATAGCGACCCCAATGACTGAACCCATCCGTCTTTAGCTGTGAGTGAGCGAGTGGAGGCTAAATAAGGAGGGGAGCTGAAGAGGACTCCCCTTTCTTCCTCTGACTCGGCTCATGTGAAAGTCTTAATCTTTTTTTTCTCCCCCTCCATCAATGTACAACAGAACCAGCGCAGAATAATAATAAAAAAGGAGATTTTTTCACGTCTGAGGAAACCTTTTCAAAAATATGTGTGGACGCGTCAGTGGTTGCTCACTCAGAACTAAAACTCTTTAGATGAGAGGCTTAATGCAATCTGATTATCCCTTTTGTTTTCACTGTGTAATAGGCCTGTATGATAACTAAATAGATGGATTATAGGTGTCTCTCTCCAGCCTGAGTGGCTCTCTCTGAGCGCAATGAAAGCTTTTACAACCTGCTTGCAGAGAATAAGCCCAAATGCTTTCTCTTCGGATTTCCCTTCCATCTGTTTGCACTTCTCGAAATTCAACATGATGTCATTAAATCTCCTATTCTTCCGCAGAGCAGATTATTAATATTTGTCTCAGTGTGAAATGCTGTCTCATACTTCTGTGTCTTAACAATGTCACTAAGAGATGTGTGTGTGACATAGAGCTGTTGAAGAGTTTTCCCTCCAGAAACAGGTGTGTGTGACAAGGGCTGTTACTGGCGGGTTGGGTGGTCTAATGTTAGAGGCATGTAATCTAGAGCAGTTAAAGAAAATAGTGTTTTCCACCATAGATGATTGTTTTAGGAGAGGGGTTTGATTGGGTGTGATTTACACAGAGCTGCCACAGAGAATTTGTTTATTTGCGAGAGGCATTTTGCAATGGACTGCTGACAAGAAGAATGGCTTCAAACGCCTTTCCTCTTCTTCAGTGCATGTATTTTAGTTCTACACTGCACCATTTTGCCATATAGATGATTACATTTAATCTGTATGGTAATAGAACATAGATTATTTTTCAAATTGAGTTTGACTTGCTGTCTCCATGTAATTTCTCCCTTGCCTATCGAATTCTCTGTTAGGGAACGGTCCCACCTGTCTCCAGCTCCCCATCTGTTCATATCCTCCATGAACCATCTCTCTCTCTCCCACTCTCGTCAGTGCACCAGGCCACCAGGCTGGCCTCTAATTCAGCACAGCAGTGCTGCTCAACTCAGCTCAGCTTACCACCATCGCAACCACAAATGTTCTACAGGGAACTTACGGCCTGGACTGACCACATCACAGACATGCCCTGTCCATGTAAATGTGCATAGAGTGTGGTTGGAGAGGTGGGGGTCTGGTCACACCCACTGAAATGTGCAGTACAACTCTCTTTTGTTTCCTTTGTGTTAAGTTTGAGTCCATAGTTTGGGGTGCAGAGTTTGAAAGCTGGAAAATGGAGTTGCACCTGAGGCACTCTTATCAAACCTTAGGTTCTGTCCAGGCCACTTAACATCTATGGTTATTAGTACATCCATTCACTTTACGGTGAATCCTCAGGCTCCAACAAGACTCTAATTGGACTCTGGTACGCCGATGTAATGACTTAGATAGTAATTACTTAGTCTTAGCTGAGAGGTAGAGGAGTTTGTAGCCTACCTCAGTCCCAGCTACACGAGACCCCTTATCCTAATTTGTGTTCTTGCTCTTGTCTGACCCCAACCTTGGAACCCCTAAGTGCCTTCTCTGTTTTGCTATACTGCTAACTCAACACTCATTGTTTGCACTTTTGTCTAAATTGCTTGGAAAATCTTCATAATGGCTTTATAGATTCAGCTGCCTATTCATGGCACAATTTGTGGTAGCCCTTAGTTTTAGAATTTACTATTACCCTTGTCTTATGGCCTTGTATCTGGTCAGTTATCACAAATAATTAGCACTTTTAGCGAAATTATGTTGTTCAACAGGTTTTGTCGACACGGATAAAAGAGCTTGTTAAATGCATTTCCTATTAGAATGAAACGATAGGCACGTGTTATTGTATAACCTAGTGGCTGATAGTGCCATGGCAGTCTCTTTCAAGGACTGTGGGCGCTCATTTCAACTCGCCACCACGCGCACTACGCCCTGCAAACCAATATTTTGCTAATATGTCAGGTCGACGTCGCATGTCGCAATGTAGCAGAAATCACTTGAATAATTTGTAGCGTTTTATTTAACATCCATGCTTACTTTAGCATACACCACAATACTTTATAATTTCAATGATGGCTGTTTTATGGTGTTGTAGGCTAGGCTACAGTACATTGTTGAATGGTCATTGTTTTGCTGTAAGGTCGCATATTAGTTTTCGACGGTTTAGCAAACATCGTGAAATAAAGACAATCAACATTCCATGAGATAGACAATAAACAAACAAAAAAATGGTTAGGCTACAAATTAAGTTTCCTTATATCTTGGTAACTAAAGGCTGTCAGGTGAAACTCTTTTAATGATGAAGCCTACCATGTGTGGCCTGGCTGTGTTTAACAGAGAAAGGTAAATATGTCTACCCCTCCTCTCCTAGGTTACTCACCACAGACCCCTCTCAATTGAACAAGGAGGACCTCCCGGGTGACCTGCAGTCCCTGTCATGGCTGACCTCTGTGGACGTGCCCCGCCTCCAGCAGATTGGGGCCAGCCGGCCTGACTACAGCGGCTCAGCCCAGGCTAGTCTGCTGGACCAGCAGGCAGGTGAGTCAGAGATGTGCTATTGTTCTACTAATGCAATGTGTAATATGAAGACAGTAGTATCTGGATTACTAAACCATGATATATCTGTTATAATATTGTAATTCAAATGAAATCTATTGTTCGTAAATTCAGATTAAGTCCAGGTATAATCATTGTGAAAGATATTATAATCTATAAACAACAACTATAATGCAATATGTCTTTATATGATATTGATTAATTATTAGAATATTCGTATGTGAAATACATTAGTTTCTCTAAACAGTCAGTACCATGATTTGTTTGAGTGGTCTGCTGGCTCATATTTAGGTTCATTAACAGGCTTGTGTGTGGAATGGTGTTGTACCCACAGCTCAGATGAACAGCATGACGTTGACTGGGGTCCCAAACTCCATGATCCACCTGCAGAGCAACATGCAGCACAGTCCTTTGGGAATCAACAGCGTAAGTCATTTATTCAGCACTGGGTCTACTAAAACAATCACCCAAGGACTCATCAACCTGCATGTTTTCATTAAGAAAACAGAAATCAGTTTGCTGTATACTCAGGCAGGGATAGCTTAGAACTTAGTGAGGCTTAGAACTTACTGCACATTATCACCAAATCTGATCTGCCCACCTCCCCATTCTGAAGTGTCTGCTGTCTTGTCTCTGTAGATGGCCCAGTACCCTCTGAATGGGCAGCACTCACCAGGGTTCCCTTGTCCAGCCTCCGTCTACCAGCCCTCCAGCCAGCAGGTGCTCACCCTCACCCAGGCAGGCCAGCAGGTACCACTCACACTCACACGGGTCCCATATGGAATACAGATTATGTAAATGTAGTGCGTGTGGAACTGTACCTGAATCTTTCTTAGAGTCATGATCGTATACATTTCTGTTTGATTGTATACATGTCTCCTTGTTGGAGGATAAGACATATCTATAATGTATTGGGATGTCAATAACTAAATTGTCTCATTACATCTAACTTTTTTTCATCATCCATTCTGTAGTGTTCACCTGTTGGACTGTACGGCAGCTACAACAATCAGACGCTGTTCTCTCAGCCTCGGATAGCTCCACACAGCAACCAGGACCTGCATCCAAAGTCCTTCCCCAAACCCATCTACTCATACAGGTGAGCCATTCAGGAAGGTGCATGAAAGAAGTAACTTAAAACTTAAGTAACATAAAAACTCCATTATTTGTTTGTCCCCATAGTTTCCATGTTAATTCTTGGTTCTTAAGTTTGTCCAGAGAAGTGATGACTTTTGAGAAGAGACTGACCGTACATGTTATTTGCTCATGTCCCCTCCAGCTGTCTTATCGCCATGGCGCTGAAAAACAGTAAGACGGGTAGTCTGCCCGTCAGTGAGATCTATAATTTCATGAAGGAGCACTTCCCTTACTTCAAGGTTAGCGCAATACCTCATAATCTACAGTTCTACAAGTCACAAATGTCAGCGTTTGTAGTTATGTTTTATGTTATTGTTGTTGTTTTTTTACGTTGCCTTTTGTCTGCCGTTAGACTGCTCCTGATGGCTGGAAGAACTCGGTGCGGCACAACCTGTCCCTGAACAAGTGCTTTGAGAAGGTGGAGAACAAGCTGAGCGGCTCCTCACGGAAGGGTTGTCTGTGGGCCCTCAACCCGGCCAAGATCGACAAGATGGAGGAGGAAATGCAGAAGTGGAAGCGCAAGGACCTGCCTGCCATCCGCCGCAGCATGGCCAACCCAGGTGTGTGTGTGCGCCCCGCGCACTCTCATCTCTCTGAGCCCTGGGTCATACTGTAAAGCTACCCAAGCCACCATTTTTTGTTAAACACACATACACAAACACAAACACACACACATACTGTACATAGCTATTATTTCTGCCTATATTATGATGGAGCAAAGCCAATCCATATTTGGGCTTTTGCAGACACTCCTCACTCCCTTTGCTGTTTCATAAAACGTTTTATATAATCATGAGAGGATCAAAGCGAACACATACATGGTCAATATCTTAGATTTATTACCCCTTTGGGAAAAACTATCCCCTCTATGGACCCTTTCAAGAGAGTTCCATTATCAGCATCATAGTTGGCCCCACAAGACTTCCGTTTTAACATTCCACATGTTATCTTAATGCAGAGGAAGTAGATTGGGGCCCAAATAGAATGTTCAAGCATTGTTTTTGTTTACCTTGTTGAAAGGGTCTATAACTATTAGTAGTTTTCTGCAGAGGTACTAAATGGTTCAGCCAAGGGGCACATCAGCGCACCCCATGGCTCAGACTCTGTTTGATCTTGTGCTCCACCAGATGCGATATAAAATACCACTGTAGTAGCTTGTATTACAAGTGAAAAGTTAATGACTTGCTGCTGAGGTTAATGCTTTGGTTGGGAGTGAGTCACTTGATTCCCAAGCAGTTCATTTCACTTTAGTTTGAGTGGCACTTGTAACAGTGTATATTATTACAAATGGATTTATCAATGAAATGATGGATTTAATAGAGGTTCACACTTGTAAATGAACATGAACACACCTTGCACTTTGATGCTACATTGAACACCTTGCAATCTGGTTAGGAACATTTTGTACTGCATTTTGTAGTTTAATTGTTTTTGGCAAATGATAATAACACTTAATCTAATCTAATCTAGTCATATTTCTAATCTCTCTCTTCCCTGCATCTTGCCTCATCTAGACGAGCTGGACAAGTTGATAACTGACCGGCCAGAGAGCTGCCGGCGGAAGGCCCTGGAGTCGGGCATGACCCGTCTGCCGGTGTGCCCGTCGGGCCCCACCATCCCTGTGCAGCCTCAGGCGGTGGCCACGCTGGCCCTGCAGTGCCTGCCCCTCCACCAGCAGCACCAGCTGCAGCTGCAGCTCCAGAGCCAGTCAAGGCTGGCGCCCATGTCGCCAGCCCCAGCCCAGACGCCCCCGCTGCACGCCGTGCCCGACCTCAGCCACAGCCCTCACCCGCAGCAGCACCAGGCCCGGCCGCAGCATCACGACCTCTATGCCATGCACGGTGGAGAGGTCAACGAGGTGGACGCTCTAGACCCCAGTATCATGGACTTTGCATTGCAAGGTGAGCCCATTAACAGTCAGTGGCACCCTCAAAACAATTTTTATTAAATATGTTTATAACACATTCAAATTTGGAACTAGAGGACAGCAACTAGTAGAGTTAAATCAATTGAAGGCTGTAAAATGTATTTCATATTAAAATGTATTAGAAGGACAATAATGTTAACACATTCACAGGTCATATTGATAAAGTTGTAAAATATTAAAGAAATGCAGAATTTCATACTTATACATGTTGGTCCTTTTCAGGTAACTTGTGGGAGGAGATGAAGGACGATAGCTTTAACCTGGACGCACTGGGAACCTTCAGCAACTCTCCCCTGCGTCTGTCCGACTGTGATCTTGACACCAGCGGCATGCCCCCCGTCTCATCCAGCGCTCAGGTCCTGCAGTACCCCGACCTCCAGCTGACGGGGGTCTACACATCGGTCAGCGCCCTCGATGCCCTCTCCACCCAATACATGGGCTCACAGGGGGGCACCAAGCCCATCATCCTGCTTTAACGCACTCACACCCAAGCCACGCCTCACCAAAAAGGAAAAACAAGATCCATTTCTAGGAAATACTACGGATAAAAAACATATTCCTCTGATGTTGATCCCACTTCTCACGGCAAACTAAGGGAGGATAAAGATCTTCAAAGACCTGTGTAAACATTTTTTTTTCTTCTACAAAACACTTGAAGTGTTTATCTGAGCTCCTTTTTGTGTCAGGATGGAAAACCTAAAGTCCTTGACATTGACTCTCTTAACATGAAACTCAAGAGACAGTATCAAGAACAACTGAGGGGTTTTCAAAAGGGACTGCTTCCTAGGACTTTTGAAAAGACAACCTTTTCAACATGTATAGTTTTCATACACAAGAAGAGTTCTGTGCTCATATCTACAAAAAGTAAATCAATTTCTCACCATGTATATAGTGGAGGTCAAAGGTCACTTTATCTTTGACCCATTTTCTGATAGTATTGTGAAAGGTACTCACCAGATCCTTTGGTTAGTATTGTTACTGTATGGTAGCTGTGTGCATTTTTATCTGTTGAGTTGTGATAGGCAGTATGACTGTATTGTGTGTCTTTTTTTATGTTTATTTATATTTATAAATGGAGGAAATATGTTGATTCTGATTTTGTACATAAATCCTGTATTTTGCAATTACCCTGGTAGTAATTAAAATGTGACAAGTTCTTATGCAGTGAAGCCAAACACAGATATGTGCCAATGTTTCCAAGGCGTACAAACAAACTAGATTTTGAAAGTTAATCCATGTATAAATGTGTTTTCACTGTTGATTGGGCTGTTACAGTTGAAGCAAGAACATTCTAGAGTGTTTCTATGTAACTCTGGGTGAATGCATGTCAAATACTGTAGAATAAACGAGTGAGGGAAAACACTATCCACGAGGTCTTGTTTCTGAGGTCTCGCGTAAAACACATTTATCAAGTGGTCTTTTCAGTACAGTGGCACAGACAGGACAACAGTGAAAAGGATTTGGATTTGCCAATGTCCCAACGAGTATAGTCATACAGCACTTGCATTTTTGTGGCTGTGTATGGTACAAGGACAGTACAGTCAAAAATATCCATAACATTGCATTCAAAGTGAAACATATTGAGCGGGAAATGTTGACAACATAGTATAAAAAAATAACATTTCACTATGTTTTTTCTTCAAATACACATACATTCAAATCCTAATCTCTTAAGTACAAACTAACCCAATTCATTTTGAAGAGAGCATAGCACTTGTGCTATAACAATCATTCCTTACACCCTTGTGGTTCATTCATCCGTGAATTCCCTTAAACAGCTGTGGTGGAGGCACTAAAGTTCAACATCTTTGGTAAAAACAGTCAAAGGCACAAAAGAAAATAATTCATTTTTGGTACACCTAAAAATACCTTTTGAAAAATCCACACAAATCAAGTGGCAAGTTACACATGCATGATTAAACTGAGGCTTGGGTTTGTAGGGTGACTCTTGAAGCACTTTGTGATTTAGCTTATTTCATCAGTTGTGATATCCAATATACAATACAGTACAAATACAGTACATTCAGCAGTATACAAAGAAATACTGGAAAAGCCCACCATCAGCGCAGATTAAAACCGTAGTGTCAGAGAGAAATGCTTACTTCCCCTTTGTCATATGCCCTACGTGGTGTACAAAGTAAAGAGAAAATCCAAGGTAGAAATCAGCTGTTGATGTCTTTTAAGGCAACTCGGTGACCAATACTGTTGAATGCTGTGGCCTGAAAATGGCAAGTGTGTCTGGACTCACCTCATCCCTATTGTCAAAATAAAATCACCTGCGGTAACATACCACAACTGAATTACCAACACAACACAAACTACCATGATCCTGAGAGAACCGTTGTGCGTTTATACAACCGTTTGGCATTTATTAGCTCCACTGTGGCCAGCAGATAAGTCCTACCTCCTAGCTCCTAGCTTCTGGAGGCTTCATAAGGGGGAATCTACACAGACTTCATATACAGTCAGAGGCCCGATCAGTGAATCTAGTCATCTAGCCATCAGCCACTTTTGTCCAAAGTCATTCACACTATTTCTTAAATAGACAGCCATCAGTATACGTGTTCCCACAGTATTGAACCCATGATCTTGGTGTTGCTAGCACCTTAATCAATAACTGAAGAAGTCATAACAGTAGCTACTCATTCTCAGCTCATGCCTGATAAACAGTTATTGGAATAAACCAAAAACCAATAAGTGATTTCATTCAATAATCCAGTAGTGGCATACAGTACCTGCGGATGTGTTTGAGGGCGTAATCCCTCTTCAAGTATTTGATATTCTCCCTGATGGCCGAGCGTGTGCCGTCCTCCTTGGCCAGGTGCTTCTCCAGCCACTCCACCACCGCTTGGTTGTTATCCCACAGGTACGCCTGGAACACAACACACTCCACGTCAGAGAGGGTTGAAGTCACCTTTGTCCACGTCACTACAAGCCCAGTGGGGACTGGACCGAAGTTTGAGCTCAGAAAGTAACTATGACCTACTATGAACTTGGTCCACCTACGTTAACAAATGAATTTCACCTGCTAGTCTCCTACTACAGCTCATGTACAAACATATGACTGATTGAGTCATAGGAAGGACACGTAGAGCATTAATTCCATTTCAATAATATATTCACAGGAGAGAAGTGGCTCTGTTGTTGAGGCCACACACACACACACACACACACACACACACAGCACCAGACCCCTGAGTGACTCTGCTGGCCTCACCTTGACGGTGCCCTCCGTCTCCACAAACCAGCGGCGCAGCATGGACTGGACATGGCCGTCGCTGAGGTCGCGGTTGGCCTGCAGGACCTCCGCCTTGGCCACCTCCTCCAGCAGGAGGCGTCTCAGGCGCCAGTAGAAGAAGGAGCGAGCGCTCTTCCAGTCCAGAATGTCCTGCACAGCAACAATTCATTCACTCTGTAAGTCACTCTGGCTAAAAAAAGTCATTTACATGACAAACAACTAGATGTACCGCAGAGCGGTACAAAATATGACCGCCGCCCAGTCCAGCACATGTTTTCCACAAAAATAAATCACGCTGAAAGGCCTATATGATTCTAACTGTCTCACTAAATTGCATTATCCACACTCAATTCTCACTGGTATCTGCTAGACAACAAGTACCAAAACATGATTAGTTCATAGATTTCACATGTAAAATTAATTTCATACAACCCCACCTCCATTTTGCCTGTTCATAATTCTGAGAATTGTGTGCATGTGTGCATGTTTATGTTATGTGTGTGGGTGTGTGTGTGTCGCGTCGCGTGCTTGTGTGTATGCCTCATGTATGTGCCTGTGCATGCATGCGTACATATGTCTACCGTGGTGAGTATGTGTCATACGTGATGATTACTGTGAATGTATGTGTGTGTGCGTGTGTATCTGTTTGTGCACATGTGTGCACATGATATGGGTTAACATGACCCTGAGGCAAACATACGAGGAAAAAAAATGGTCATCCTAGGCCCTACAGTTCTCAAGATATTCACAGAGAACTGTGTCTGCCCTACCCTCCTTTCTCGCGGGGTCCAGTCCAGCTACAGATCAAAAACGAAAAATCCACGGTTCCATGCTATCCATGTGGGGTTACATGGCCACCAACTTTGTGTACCCGGTGTCCCGGGACTTTGTTGGTGTATGCGCCACTAAATGTACACATAAATTATTTTATTGTAAAGCCCCCATGAACGCAAGTACACTAAACTTGGCATGCATTCGGGAGGGTGTCATAATGATCCTACACTTTAATTTTGTGCAGTTTTGACCTTGTCAGCAGAGATATTGTGATGAAAACACCTAATTTTTGCTTTTTTAATTTTTTTTAACTAGGTGGCGCTTATACATGAAATAAGTGGTAATGGGATGGGCTGACATGCCCCCTTAAGACCAACATACATACAAAAGGTGGACCTCCTAGACCCTACGGTTCTCGAGATATTCACAGAAAACTGTCTCCGCCACCTACAGGCCAGTTGGTGTATAGTAACAAGAATTAATTTATTGTGTGGCCCCCCATGAACGAATTCCACAAAACTTGGCGTTGCATACAGAGGGTGTCATAATGATCCTACACTTCCAATTTCGTGCAGTTTTGACTATGTTAGGTCACAGATACCTGCGACACAACACCTCATTTTTACTTTTTGTGTTTAACTAGGTGGCTATACATGAAATGAGTGGTTATGGAATGGGTTGACATGGCCCCTTGAGATCAACATAAAAAAAAAATGTCCTCCTAAACCCTACGGTTCTAGAGATATTCACAGAAAACTGTGTCTGCCCTACCCTCCTTTCTTTAGGGTCCAATCCAGCGGTGGGGCTACAGATCAAAAAGCAAAACGATGGTTCCATGCTATCCATGTGGGGTTACATGCCCACCAAGTTTAGGTGTACCCGGTCTTTCAGTGTCCCGGAATCCTTGGACGGAAATTTGGGCATGCTTGAAAATGGAAAAAAACTAACAAAAAAAAAAAATCTGACTAAACCTATATGACCGGCGGCTGCTGCCGGGCGGTCATAATAATGAAATGCAAATTTGGACCAATGCCTTCAATGAACAAGTGCAGGGGGGGCTATAATCTAAGCGAGGTATGGGGTGTTTGGGTGGGGTGTCTATAGTTTGGTTGGCGCGGTTTTACTCACCGTGATGACACCCTTCTCCTGCATTCTGCCCGGGGTGTCGTGGAGGTCGGCGAACTGCACTGCCACCTGGTGGTATATGGGCAGAAGGAACTCCTCCCGCGCCCTGAGCCTCGCCTCCACATCTCTCCGCTCAGCGCCAGACAACTCCGGTGACCCTGCGCAAGAGGAGCAGAGCATACTGTAAACAAGCTCTTCTGCTCTTCCAGCAGTTTACACAACTTCATTAACAGATAAAAAATTAGTCAGTGGCACACAGGTCTTTCTTTTTCAATTCTGTTATAACTGACAGCACCAGTGGAGTTTGGCGAGCTTACCCAGCTGATCGGCCAGATCGGCATAGGGACGGTCAGTCCGGCGCATGGTCTTCACCAGGTCTTTCTTGCGGAACTTGATCTCCACTGTGCCCTCCGCCTCCAACACACCACCCCTGGAGGAGCGAGAAAGGCAACACGAGCGGGAAACAGAAAGGAAGAGAGGGAGAGAGAAAGGAAGAGGAAGAGAGAAAGGAGAGAGGGAGAGAGGGAGGGAGGGAGAGAGAGAAAGGAAAGGAGAGAGGGAGAGAGGGAGGGGACCAATAAGACACAGGTGTCCAAACTGACATTACTTTCCATTCTCACTTAACGAGACGTTGTTTTCTCTCTGGAGCACCTGCTCTCCCTGTCTGCGTAGAGCTCCATGAAGAGTGGGTTGATGGTGGGGTCGATGACGACCCATGAGCCTCCTCTCAGCTCCGCGTGGGGCGGGATGTAGACCAGCACGGGCTGCCGGAACTCCCGCAGGGCATCCACTATGTAGGCCCCAAACTTCAGCACCTGGTCATACATGTCTGGTGGACAGAGAAGAAAGACATTAACTTCTCAGTGAACTGTTCCGGTCCCTCAATAGTCTCAAAAACCCTTTTCAAGAATGGTTCCTTCTCATCAACTTGTTCCAATACCAGAACCAGATTTTATGTTTCATCTACTTAATATAGTCTTGGATACAGCCTATTCCACTTACAGTGTTTATGAATGAAAGGGGGAGGAGAAGGAAGGTGTAGGACTAGTTCACTTCTCAATTAACTGTTTAATCATTCCATATTGGATTCCATAACAGATCCAGATGTAGGTCACTCAACAATATATGGTTTTAGATTCACTTACAGCATGTTTAAAATATACATTACATTAAAAAGAAGGTTGTACAAATACACAGCACACATGGTGCACAGCACATACACAGCACAGAGTGATTAGATTGTCTCACCTTTCATGCCCCCAGAGAAGCCTCTCCAGTTGGCGAAGACCATGAGAGGCAGACGCTCACGGTTGAAATCCTGGATGGCCTGCGCCGTTTTAAAGGCCGAGTCTGGGAACCACACCTGCCCTGCCTGTTGGATGACCTGAGAACAAATAGAAAAGGGAACAATTCAATACAAAAGGTGCATAAATTGATGACTATTTATTGTTACTAGCATAGAAGCAACTGTCCTGAAAAGGTAGAGATGAACTGAGCTTGTGGAGCTCAAGTGAACCTACTTTAGCTTCAGAGTCCAGATTGGCCGGATCTGCTGGGATGGCTAGCTCAACCGTCCTGGTTTCCACAGCGATCACTCCCAGAGGAATTCCTCCCAACCTGTGCACCATTACATAACACAGCCTCAGCAATCGCAGCTAATGCACATTTAACCCATGTGTTGTCATTGGTCACTGTGTTTCTATGAGGTGCCGTTAGAACTGTGCCATACCTGGCTCTGCCCACCACCACCGTCTGCGCCCAGGAGCCCATGATCTCCATGAAGGAACCGTAGTCAAAGAAGCCACTCTCCCACGCTCCCTTTTGGGCTAAAAACAGAACAAATGGCTCAGAATCACCAGTCAGTGAGACACTGCAATAGCCGCAAACTCGTAGATTACAGACACTGCGAAATATTCTCGTCCTTTACATATGCACTGTACAGCCGTTTTTACATTTAAAACAAATGTGGTCACTCCAGAAACTTACAATTACATTGTGTTCTCAAACTCACAACTTTGCATGCAGTCAGTCAGCCCACATGTAAGAGCTGCAGCCACAGTATACGTCATGGATGGCCATAAATGACCTACACACAGGGCTGGGTTGCATAGTGGTGGTAGTTTTGCACACAGAGGGACTTACTGGGATGAGGTCGGCCGCACAGCAGCCAGCGTGGATCATAGGGGGCTTTGGTGGGGACAAACTCAATCTCTCTCTCCACCGGGTCAGAAGGGGGCAGCACTGGGGGCATCGCGGTCTTGTTCTAATTATAGATCGCACCGTTCAGATACGATGTACTGCTGATAACGGTCTTAACCACAGGCCTATAAAGTACAGCAGTAGGTCTACGATGACTAAACTAAACAAGCATAACCACAAGCACTGACAAGCACTCTCTTGAGAAATGGGAAGCAATGACCAAGCCACTGACAACACAGAGGAAGAACCATGTGAGCACTTTGAGAAGGAGAGCTGTGGGACTAACATCAACGCTTCACTTTGAGGAGAGGAAAATCGGTCCATTGGGATTCATATTTAAAGTGGAACTCAACCCTAAAACAACATTATGCTCACTATAACATAGTATGCTCACTATAACATTTATAACACTATATTTCATCACATATATATAGTTGATTGTGCTAAATGATAAATTACCCATGATAACAGGCTAGAATGTCTTGAGTTCAATTCCCCTTTAAGGACGCCAATGACAACTGGACAGCTACCTTTGGCATGTAAGACAGCCACTGCAGGATGGTGAAGACTCCCTCGAAGTCGTCTGGCACCGTGGTGTGTGTGACGCCGTTGTTGTGCATTATCTGGATGCCACCAAGCTGGTTGTTGGATGTGTACACTTCACGCCCCAGCACCTGTGAAGGTAAAAAACAATTACTTTTTCAGATGTGTATACCGGAACATCAAAGTTTGCCTGAAAGTTCATCTTTTTGCCATAGCATTTCTGTTGTTTTAGGACAGGTAACCTAGTCTAGCAACTCTCGGTTGGCTTGTGAGCTCAAAAAATTATTTTTACTTTTATTAGGCCAATCAAATCGTGTATAGAGTTGTTAGGCAGGCTTAACATAATGATTGATGGCAGAGCTGCAACGGTTTGGCTTGAATTCCCTGCTACTTGAAAACAAATAAGATGGATGTCGCTGTTGGCGAACAGTGTGACACGAGCTTTTATTAAGTTGGCAAACGTTTGAACTAGCCAACTAGCTCCGCTGGTGGGAAACGCATGAGACTCATAGCGCTGTCCTATTGCGTGCAGAGGGAATTTGAAAGGTAACCGATTATCCCGCCCCTCGGACTGAGCAATGCGAACGGTGATAAATGTGCAATATCACCGTCAGGCTCTATGTTTTTCAGCCTGCTGAGAGTTTGTGAGCAGGTCTGGGGTGCGTTTGGGAGGGTGGCAGACGTACCTTGTTGAGCGCTCCTGCTCCAGTCAGGATGATGTGAGAGTTCTCCACCTGGATCACCCTCTGGCCCAGCCGCACCAGGTACGCCCCAATGCCTATGGCACGGCAGGTCACCTGAATGTCCACACACACACACACACACACACACACACACACACACACACACACACACACACACACACACATTACATTGTACTCCAATTTGTGGTTATATGACACTGCAGCGTTAGAATAGCTGTTGAAAAATCTTCAGCAAAATCAAAATCGATCAATAGGTGGAATATACAGGCACAGAAGTAAGTAAACACACAGACACACACAGACACAGACACACACACACACACACACACACACACACACACACACACACTTCCAAATTTACATCTAAGCCAGTAGTAACAGAGATAACAGAAGCTAGAAGGAAGTACATAAGCTGTTCACATTTCATTTGGGGGGTGGGGGGTAGGGGGGAGGGATTAAGATCGTCTTGGTAGTGTATAGGTCTAATTGAGTGCCTGTCACTTTAAGACGTTTGAGGGAACCCTTGCAATTGTAACACAGTTGAAAGGCTGCTGATGTGTGGATGCAATTCATAACGTTTTCTACATAGTTAAAATAAAGGTTCGTACTTCTCCTTGGGACAAGCACTTTTGAATTTTGGAATGGCATGCTCAGGGTGCATTCAGAGCACCTCGGAATGATAAGGACCGCCCCCATGGCTACTTTGTTTTTCCGACAGCAAGTGTTCAAGTGCTTGAAACATTTAAAACAGTTAAAACATACACTCACTAATCCTAAACAAAAGACTGTATTTGCTTAAAATATAGTGTAAGATGCTCGTGAAAGAAAGATATGCAGCTTTTCAAGTGATAAAAAGGGCAGGGATGATTTCATAAGGACAGGCCCATTTCCATATACCTAATAAATGGGAGTGCCCACATGTTTTCATTTCCATATACCTAATAAATGGGAGTGCCCACATGTTTTTATGAGTAATGAGTAACTACACACTGAGATGACAGTCAGTCACACAGAAACACAGACCCAGGGCATCTGTGAGGCAGTCCAACGATAAGACCCAGTGATTGTGAGGTGAGGTTATGTGTGGTGTAGTGTGGTGTACCATGCTGATGGTGATGATCTCCTGGTAAGCCAGAGAGGACTCCCCGGCGATGGTGCCCGAGCCCCGCAGGTTCTCCACGCCCAGACCCTCCTCCATCCCGATGATGTCTGTGATGATGTACCTGGAGACCAGCAGGGAGAGAGACACATTAACATCACCTGTTGGCTGATTGCCTTCAACAGTGTTAAAGGCACTCACAATAAACAAACGAACAATTGATGTGAATTGAGAAGTGAGAGCAGCAGACCTGGACTCCCCTTCTTCCTCCACGTGGTGACAGTGCACGGAGTTGGTGGAGCTGATGCGTGTGTAGTCCTGAGGCGTCAGGTACAGGTACTTAAAGCCCTGCAGGCCAGAGCAGGGACAACTCGGGGTCAATACAGGCATCGCTCACCGCACAGATTTAACATTACTGGGGAGTTAATCTAGCACTCTATCTATCAAAAACATCAGAGCAAAATATGTCCATGCAGGACCATTTGCCCCAAACATCTGTCTATTTCTATGACTTATTAGCAATTAGCAAAAATACCCAACAGTCCAAAGCATTTGTACATGTTATTGTATGACAATAAACCAAGTGTGTGCTACAAAGCATATGAGGCAGTTAATGGTAACGTAGTGTGTGTGTGTGTGAGAGAGTGTGTGTCAGCCTACCAGCCCACCAGCCTACCTTATAGGGGTCAGCGGGGTCTATCCACGCCACCTGGAACATGTGGCGGATATCCTCGGCCAGGCCGATGCGCGCGCCGCTGTTGGCCGAGATGTAGATGCGGGGGATGCCCTCGGCGCGGGCCAACTCCGACGCCCGCAGGAACAGCTGGTCCTCCTGAGGCCCAAACGAGCCGATCATGTAGGTGATGTCATTACAGATGACGATGAGGTCACGGCCCTCCGGGTATTCAGGGGTCTTCATGCGCATACGGAATGCAACCATGCCACTCTGGGGAGAGAGAGACAACACAACACTGGAATTTACAGAACACAACTGTTATGCATACGACTTAAAAACCACTTTCATTGTCTTTTCATTATAATGATTCTTTGATCTTTTAGATGTCCTATAAATGAGAATCAAATATGAAAAAAAAAAAAAAAAAAAAAAAAACTCACTTGCTTATCATCACCATTGTCTTACATAAGCAGTACACATAAGCAGCCTACACAAACAGTGGCACTACTAGTGGCTAGTATCAGTAATGGCTCCTTTACTGAAGCAGTGTCCAGCCTTGCTGGACCAGACCTAAGCTCTCTACCTCGTTGTCTCCTGGGAGTCGGTTCATCTGCACCAGTCTGCCCTGAGCGTCCAGCACCAGCTCGGTACACGAGAGCACATCTTTAGGGTAGCGGTCACCAGGGCCCCACAGCTTAAACAGAGCCTGGAGGAGAGACACACACAGTTAGAACTACCTGCCGCAGACCACACAATAACGCCATCCGACAACCGTGACATTGTGATCAGATACAAAAAAAACATTCTGAGACAGAGAAAGACAGAGACAAAGACAACCCCCATATGCATTCTTCAAGTCACAGACCTTTGGATGATAAAGAGAGAATGGGAAGTAGGGGGTACCCACCTGTCTGAACATCTCGGGGAAGTCGTACACATAGGTGGTACCCAGGGTCTGGGCCTGGAAGCGTTTGGCCTGCAGCAGGTCTTTGGTCACATACGGTGTGTTGATGAGCATGCCATGCAGGAGACCCTGCTTATCCCCATACGACTGAAACATGATCTACAAACACACAACCAGCTATGTGAGCATGGATCAAAGTGCCTGAACAACACACAGCATGGAGAAGGTTCTAGATCTTTGAATTCTGTGTGATTGTTATCCACCATTCTATTCTATTCAGTGGTGTTCTATTCCACTCTATTCGTTCTATTCTACTGTACAACTATTCTCTTAGCCCAGTAAAAAGATAAACTAGTTGGTGACTCTTTTACTCATACCTGTCCAGAGCTGGGGTCAGTGACCTCCTTGTAGAGGCTGATGTCCAGGTAGTAGCCCGACTCATTAGTGAGGAAGAGACGGACGGGGACAGCGCTCCCAGTGGCGGTCAACCGGATGTTGATCTTCACCTCTGCCTGCAGGACACGCAGCTTCCAAAGCCGGCTGCCATAACGCATCACCATGGTGCGCACAGACTCCTCAATCTACAAGAGGCAGTCAGGGACTTTTCATGACTACATACAGAAAAAAAGTCCTGAAAACTAGCCATAATCGCACAAAGTTGTGCTAAGTTTGATGAGTGAATTGACACAGCATGGATGTGCAGAGACCTTGGAGGGGTCCATGATGACTGTGGGGACAAAGTTGAGGAAGATGTGGTTGCAGTCGGTGCGGACGGTGGTGTTGCTGAAGGCCACCTCCAGCTCATCCATAGCCTCCAGCAGCAGCCGCTCCCCTTCATTCTGGAGGTACTCAAAGGAGGCCTCCTACAGGGAGAACACAGAGGACAGGATGAGAGAATACACAGAGAAAAGTTGGGGTTGATCAACAACTGAACGTATAGAAGAAGAAGTTTTTAAACTTTTAAAACTTTAAAACTAAGAAACAAAACTATTCGAGAAAGCCTTTTACAGGGTTTTGTTTATTGACCCAGAGGAAGCACAAATACGTGAGGTAAAACTGTTTACGAAAAGTTATCAATTTCTAGTTAACCTTATCTACCCCATGACACACTGTATGGGTGGAGCATTGTTACCTTGGTGATTAGGTCAGAGTGGCGGATGATGGCCCGGATGAAGAAGCGGTAGTCGGTGACCTCTGCTCCCTGCTCGACACGGGCGGCGCCCCGGTACAGGTGCATCTTGTGGTTGGCGCAGGGCACAGCGTTCAAGTCAAAGTTGCGCATGCGGTTGAGCTCCAGCTGGAAGGCCAGTGCTGGTTCCAGGTTCCTGTAGATGCGGTCCTCCTGGAACTACGGGAGGAACAGCAGATGACAGATCAGATCAGCAGGGACTAGGGAACTACTGTCTTAAGTCCTCAAAGAGAGGAAAACTTCTAGTGTATGAAATGATATGCAAAACAAGTTTTGTACAAAACATCTACATTAAATTCAAATGTTTATACTTTGTAATAATATTTCATATTTTACCTCATCTCTGGCTCTGAAGGTGAAGAACTTGGGGAATTCCCGCTTTATGGAAAAAAAAAGAGAATTTCCTTCACTTGGCAAACATCTTAAAAAGAAAAGCCTCAATTAAAAACAAAGTTTAAAAAAAAATGTTGGTACCTTACCCTTTGAGCAACTAAAAATGTAATTCTTCTGATGCCGTAATCGTACAGGAGTGATTTCTGTAAAGATGTACACAAAAACAAATCAACAAAAAAAGGCTTTTGTTACTAGCCTAGAAATCTAGACGCGCCCCTAGCGACAAATTACATTTGCTGCCAGGGCTAGTCTAGCAACTCTCCGTTGGCTTGTGAGCTCAAGAAATCGAAACTTAATCAGGCCAATGAAATCGTGTATAGAGTCGTTAGGTGGACTTTAACATAATGATTGATGGCAGAGTTGCAACGGTTTGGCTTGAATTCCCTGCTACTTGAAAACAAATAAGATGGATGTTGCTGCTGGCGAACAGTGTGACACGAGTTAAGCTTTTATTAAGTTGGCAAACGTTTAAACTAGCCAACTAGCTCCGCTGGTGGGAAACGTAGGGGACTCATAGCGCTGCCGCTGTCCTATTGCGTGCAGAGGGAATTTGAAAGACAACTGATTATCCCGCCCCTCGGACTGAGCACTGCGAACGGTGAGTGCCCAGACCCTACATTTTAATGTGGGTCTGGCTCGTCAGGCTATTTTGTTCCACTACAGTGAACAAACTTTCATCAGAACAAAAGCAGCAGAGACTCTTCTGCGGTACTGACCTTAGACTGGGCAAAGGTGGTGAATTCAGTGACCAGAGTGTCGTCATCCTCTGTGTCAGCCGACTTGATGGACACATTAATAATGTGGATGGGATTCTCCCTCATATTCTATAAAGGAAACAGAGGATGTGCAATTGGTTTATTATGTGAAAGCATTAGACCTTGGACCCACACCTTTTCGACCACGTATAGTAAGCACAAGCAATACTACAGGCTTCAAAAAATATACGTACAGACACAATGCAGCAAACAGAGAGATTAAGATAAAACCCTTCATGCAACAGCTTCACCAGCATCCCTGTACGCTTGCACTTGTTGCGAGGTGTTGCAAACTACAGTGCCCCATAACATGCAGACAAGTGCTTGCTCTTGAAGCAACACCAAAGCGCTTTTCCTCTGTCGCATGCACGCTACTCGTTTATCCAGCACCGGCTTTGGAAACAACAACGTCCACAGACAAGGTAGCATTTCTAGAGTATGTTGCATGTTGCATTTCATATGTTATATTAAAGTATGATATATTGCGACATCAGAAGCAAGGCAAATTTGTAGAAGTACAGATCCGCTACCGGATCTGGCAAACTTGCATAGTGCGGTTATAGCCGATAGAGGGTCGCAAAGCAAGACAAGTGCCGTTCACCCTGTTACGAGGCACTTTTAAGGTACAAAAACTCTTTGGCGTTGCTTTAAGGGCTGCTGGTTTGGCGCCTGCCACAGTGCCACTCACCCTGGTGCTCTCCTCCTCATACAGACTGGCGGTGGAGGCCTCCGAGAACAGAGGGCTGTCCAGAAACGGCTCAGCGAAACAAGCAATCACTTCATCAAAGTTCCTGTCAATAAGGACCATCGAACCAAATCAAAACACAGACATTGCACAAGAACATAATATTAAACACTGCACAAGAAAATATGGACTGTATCTCTATGCATGCAGAATGGAAAGGGTTCTATGAATACAAAACAAATAATCCTGAACCAAAGAAAGCTTATGAAAGTTTAAGAATTCATTGGAATGATATTGTCCCATTGTTCATTGTTCACTGTATATCTGAAACCTTAGTCTTTATACATTAGAATATGTGCTCTGTGGTGGTCACAGACCTCACTGGAGTCCCACAGACCCATGAGAGTCTCTCGACCCCCAGCCTTCATTGTGCAGACTGTTTTGTTTTTCTTTCTAGCCGTCTGCCTACCTCTTGAAGTCGTCAAAGCACTGGAAGGCCACCATGACGCCCATCCTCTGGCACGGGGGGGAGAAGGCCCCCTCCAGGAAGAGCTCGCTGCTCTGCCGCCTCATCTCCAGCTGCTGCCCCCCTGAAGAGCCACTCACTGGCACCGACAACCTGGAGGAGGGGGGTTGAAAAAAGAGTCCAGTTACCATGGACACAGCGGAGGAATAATATGGCACTATGGTGTACTAGGGGCCCTAAAACAGGCTCCCAAACAACAGAGGCAGAATCCATTATGTTAATGGAGCTGTGGGTGAGGATGTATGGAGTCCTCAGAACAGTGTGTCTATTGTGTCCACTCATTCACTCTGCGCTAGCTGGCCATTTATAGTGTGCCTCTGAATTACTTTCGGCCAAATGCAAGAAATCTTTGAATGCATATACAGTAGACCCACTCCAAAAAACCTACATGCACAATTGGAAGAAGGTGTGTGTAAACAAATACTCTACATGGGCACAACTGCGTTTACACTATCTACATACTCACAGGGAAGATCAAGAGGTGTACAGAACACTAACTAAGTAAATGGCACCGAGTTCTACTGTTAAGAAAGCCACACACACTGCATGCAGCAAACATTGCTATGACATCCAGCGTGTGGGGGCTTCTGATAGGCCACAGCAGGGGAGGAGAAGTGGTACTCTACCTGTTCAGTGTAGGGCTGCTGCCTCTGAAATAAGACAGGTGTGTGTTAGCAAGGGGGTCAGCATCCAAATCCTCTACCAAGGCATCAGCAGCAGTTTTTATAGCACACAATTTTTTTACACAGAGTTTTATAATGCACTGTTCTTAACTGGTTATACTGTTGTTACTGTTTACAGTTACTGAAATTAAGGAGTCATCAAAGCTTAGCATTACAGATGTTAAAATGTGCCAGCCTTGATTAATGGTCTGCTGCTTTGGAACAGTAGATGGGAGGCAGAGAGTGCCATGCTGGAATTCAACAGGCAAATAGCTCTGATCATTAATTGCACCACTTGTAGATTACATAAATAATTACTAGAATTAAATGTATATATTTTTCAGTCATTTGTAAATACATAGTGAAATACCTTCTCTCCCTATTAAAACCATACCTGTATGCCATAACCATAACTAAAAACCTAAAGCTGAATGGTCCACTAAAGGACTGTATGAAGCATGTAAGGGCAACATGTAAAACAGTACAGTAAGCAGGAGCAGTGCAGGGATAGGGATCCACATGTGTGGGGTAAGTCCAATATGTGGTTGTTAGGAGAGTAAATGGTTGAGTGACTGCCCTGATGAACACTCATTCACATTCCTAGTTAGGATTTCAGTCATTATTAGAATGGGATAGTGGCAAACTCTTTCAGAGGTGCTGAGAAAAGTAATCAAAATGTATTACTTGTTTTTCGCCATGGAATTAGTCACTCTGGCGTGAAGCTCTCTTGTTGGGAGAAACGAAAGACATAACAATAATAATAGTGTCAGCTGGTAAACGAGATGGGAACCAAATGAAGAAATGCTACGTTCAGATGGTTTTGGTAAGTAAAACTACGAGCCACAGAAATAACACTGTTTTGTTTGCCATTTAACATGTATGTCACAAGTCACATATTTTGACTGAGGGCCGAATAAAGCCCTAGAACCTATAAGAACAAAGTGGGTACCCTAGTCGGCCTGGTGTCTCTATGGGCTGGGACAAGCTGCAGATGGTGCCGTAACAGGGGGCAGGGGAAACCAACAGGACACAATTGTGATTACACAGATCCAACATGGATGGTTCATTAAGATTTTGAAAACAAGCACTGAACATCCGTAGGGCTTTGGCCTTAGGGCTTCAGGATCAAATTTCAATCCCGCATTTTAATGTCACTCTATGATTGAATGATTGCCACAAAACATCACAATATAGTGCAAATTTATTGCAATACCTCTCATGCAATAAATAGCAAATGTTGTGGTGATGATGATGTGCTGTTGGGCCTAAGAGTGTGATTTTGGGAAACACATGCGAGAAATTCTGTGATTGAAATGCTGAACGGCTTTCTGGCCGGTGCTACCTGTTGGGGTGGGAGGTAGGCAACATGAACTGAAAATCAACGACACACGTCCCATCCTGCAGCTGGTGGTGCTGGAGGCTGTTGAGCTCATAAGCAATGTATCCCCGCCGCACGTACACCTGAATATATACAGAATATATTAGGGAGAGCGTAATGACTACAATGTATCCCTGTCGCACGTACACCTGAATATATACAGAATATATTAGGGAGAGCATAATGACTACAATGTATCCCTGTCGCACGTACACCTGAATATATACAGAATATTTTAGGGGGAGCAGAATTACTACATACAGAATAAACGACAAATTAACACCTGCTCATTTCAGTACATATACAGAATGGCAAAGAGTTTTAAAACATGATTGCTTGACTACTTTAAACTATTCTACTATGCATATTTTGTTGTGAAAAAAAAAGAGAAAGGTGTACAAATAACAACTGCACTGATACACATTATAATACACTCTTTTCAGAATGAAGGTTCAACAGAAACTCAAATAAATTCAAGTTTGGCACACCGTTTACCTAAAACTGTAGGAAACTGTTGAGTCAGATGTCAAAGAAAAACACTTGCAGGAGACTATTTGCTGGGAATCTCACCTCAAGTGCGGCCATGCACACCACACGGTTCGAGTGGTAAAAGAAATCGGGCAACACATCAAAGATGGAGGTCTCGGAAAGGATTAGTTTCTGTAGCAAAGAAGAAAAAAAACAAGAACAAAAGTCTGTAAGTGAATGAATCTGTTTTATGCAAATTACTCTGAGGTGAATGAATTTGTGACAAAGTGGGTGAATCTGTGGAATCCAATTCACCTTGAGGTTTTCCGGGCAGAACTGATGGCCGTACATATCAATGGCCGACAGGAAGATGGACTCCACTTGGTTGTGCCTGAGCTCATAGGAGGGCAGGTGTGAGGCGATCAGCACCTGAGAAAAGAACGCCCCTAAGTCATAGAAAGCCTCCATGGACCAAAGGTCAGAGACACACAGACGTGTGGTGTGGTGTGGTGTGTGGAGACTGACTGACTGTCCTGAGGAACACGCCGCCTTTTCTTACTTACTTTGGTGTAGCACAACCTAACCTTTTTACTGAACATTTCAACCTACAACTGGACCAACCTGTTTCTTCATATAAAAAAAAAAAAACCAATCAAACAAACAAAAAAAAAAAAACACAATAGAGAGACATTTTCAAGTGTACACAATAGGGCCTCAACTACACTATATTAAGCATGATTCTCTTCTAGTCTTAACCACTTGGCTATTGTTAATAAGCAACATGTTGGTTCTGTGGGAGCAGGTCCCCGATGTTCATATGGGCATACCTGTCTGGCGCGCAGGGCCACCTTGGAGTTCTCCATCTTGCTGAGTTGGGTGAGCTCATTCAGAATGGTCATCAGCTCATCAGCGAGAGTGGGGTCCCTCCCACACAGCTGGTCCTTGAAAACCAAAGCAATCTCCACATTATAACAGAGCAGAGCACGCCTCACCTCAACTTCTCACGTCATGCCTCCATACTGTAAGAGCAATTTGCTTCTATTGCACCAGTTGAACTTCAACAGCTCTAAAACTGTATGTATATCAGCAAACTGCAGTCCGTCTTTAGATTAGATTAGATCATTAGACTTTAGACAGCTTTAGAATGAATTCAGTTGCATGTATCCAGTTGGATTTGAGCCACATTTAACAATACAATCACAAATATGGATCCACTTAAAACACATAGGAGTATGGAGCACAGCCTTACAATGAGCATGGTGACCAGGATGTTCTTCTTGGAGACCTGGGCGTGGGAGAAGATGAACTGCAGCACAGGGGCCATGTCTGGCTTGTACTGCTCCCTCAGGTTAATCACACACTTATCATAATGAGCTGGGGCACAAAGCACAAAGTCAAATAGGTAAACTTGGAAGGACACTGGAAGTATGGAGTCCAATAAAATTTAGTAATTTATTTTCAAAAAACACAACATCAACAACTACTGTTGATAGTATATATACTCTATGTAAGTTACACAAATGGAAAGAATGTGTAGACATTTACCTTGTTGAAACTGCACCTCCACTTGCAGGTATCTCTTCAGCAAGTCTAACACCACAGATTTCATGTAGCCTCTGATACCACTGCGATACCTGAACAAAACACATGGAGTCAATCAAGTCAAAATGACACCTAAGTTACACTTTAATTAGCTTAATTTACACTGTATGACTGATGACTTTTTGCTGTCGTTTTATTCACTAGAATCAATGTCAATCAATCAATGTTTTTTTTGTTTTTTTACTTTATTTGAATCAATGTCTTTTAATGGAATATTTCCTCCACCTGGACTCTTCCTTTATGTTTAAATAGACGTGTACAGACTGCTGTGTTCCCACTGACACTAGGGAAAAGGTCAGTCAACTCTACTTCCCCTTCGACATAGCACGGACCCTGAAAATGGGCACCTTTACAACTCTTGATATATGACAGGGAGGTTCTGACCTCTGTACCAGCTGTACGATGCTCTGGGTATTCATGAAGAAGACCTCACGGTCAGCCTTCCTCTGCAGGGTGGCAGCATGGCTGTCAAGTATGTTTGCAATCTGTTACGTGATGACAGAAACAGGCTTGGAATGACGTCTAGGAATAATCTGCTATCAGTTGAGAAGCAGTGCACAGAGATAAGAGTGACTATAAACATGGCATGTTTTTTTTTAAAACCAGCAAAAGTTGCCAAGTAGCCTCATCACCACAAGCTGTACAATTTTGAAATGCCATAGTACCCCCCTGAAGGTCAAGCAGGAATACTTATGCTGCATCATTAATGTGCACAGTGCACACTTTTTTTGCAGACATTTTGCTGATATTTTTATATGAGACTGTGATCATTAACATTCGATCTTTCAATGTTTCAACAGAACTGTAATTGTAATCCAAAGAACAAGAGTCTTTTCACATATACACAGGAAAAGGTGCGAAAGGGAGATTACCCAAAGTGGCCGATCAACATCAAAGTCCATTTAACAATGCACACAGTATGACACAGGATATAACCACAAAAACAGCAAATTAGCTGGCAGCAGTCACAAAGACATGTTGTACCCGGGATCTGTCAAAGGCCATCACTGATGATACAACATGCACTGCCAATATGCCCAGGCAAACAACCAAAGCAGCAAAAAAAACAAAAAACAAACAACAACAAAAAAACATCACATGCTTAAAGCAACAGAGTGAATGGTGTGAGCACTGACCCTCTGGCCGGGGAACTGGCAGAGGACGGAGGTGATGTTGCTGGCATACTGCGCCATGACTTTGCGGATGGCCTTCTCCACGGTGACGGGCACGCGGCCCGACACGCTGGTCATGATCTCCTGCAGCTCCAGCAGGGGCAATGAGGGGTCACGCAGGGTCTTCATCAGGCTGCCCACCCACTTCTTCATCTGCAAGACACACACACACACACACACACACACACTAACAAATGTCAGTCACACACACACTAGGAAAATGGTGGGCCCACACTACACAGAGGACACAAGAGGACACAAACGCCCAACCTCACAAAAAAAAGCACAATTCTTCTTATTTTTAATACAACAAGAATGCAGGGTGCAAAACACCAGGTTCCTTAAGGTTTTCAGTATGAAATAAAAGTTCAGCTATCATCATTGAGATTGGCGTCTGGGCAAGCGTGTCCTCTGACCTTAATACTGAAGTAGGGTTCCGGGAGGCAGAAGCCATCCATGATCTTGACCAGGTTCTCCAGCACGCTGTGGAACACCTGATGGAGCTTCTCCCCCACGATGGGCAGAGGCTCCTGGGGCGGCAGGGACGCAGTGTTCAGCTCCACCTGGAGCATGAGAGGAGGAGGAGGAGAGAGGTAAGTGGTGTGTGCTGTCAACATGCAACTGTCTTTGTCAGTTAGTCAATTTTGTCTAAATTTTATTCAATTTCATCCTTGTCACTTTGGATGAAAAGCGTCTGCAGTATGGCTAAATGTAAGTGTCAATCTCGTGTGACTAAACGGACACCAATGACACAAACACATACCAATCACGGCCTAAATGAAAAGCAGAGCTCCTCTACCAAAACTCAGAGCTCAACCTGAACATCTCACAACAGGGCTGAGTGATGTAACTGTAAAGCAGAAGAAACCAGGTGCTGACCGGGTGGATGCTGCTAGGGTCGTCCAGCTCCAGGCGTGCCACCATGCAGCCCGGTTCCAGCACTGCCCCGGGCCTCTTCACAAAGTGCACACAGCCCGACTCCTCCACGGTCAGGCTCATGACCATCTTCATCACCTACAAAAGACAGCACACAAATCAACTATTCAGATGTTCAAACACATAAGCCTGAAGACTAAGCTACCCAAAGTGCATTATTAAAGAGGTCAATGTGTATGTTGGGAATGATGGGTCACCTCTATCTCAGCGTAAGGGTGACCTGCACAGATATGACCCCCGTCCTCCACCATGTACTGCAGCAGCTTGCCTGCAGAGGGCGATCTGAGCACCGTGGGATCTTTCTCCTTCTCAAACACACACGTCTTGTTTCCAACAGTAATGCGATACCTGCAAAGAACACACCTTAAGTGATCTGCAAAGAACACACCTGTGGGCTATACTACGAATCTCGATTAGTGGGTTAGCAAGGTATGTTGCGCTCTAAGCCAGGGTATGCTGTGACATGAAAGTGCCTCTGTTTTAGCGTCTCTGTATCACCATGATGTCTTATGCTGCCTACCAAACCTGGTCGGGGCAGGTTATGTGCTAAGTTATAGCTCAAATCGTGTAAAGTTACTGCCTACTGACCAATCAAATATCTTGAAAAACGAAGTTCCCTCACGTGTAAACTAAAACACTAAAAATGACTGCAGTCTAGACTATCGCTCATCAATGCGGAAGTAATCGTTTTTTAATATAGGCGGTCTTGTGCGTCTCCACGTTTCACAATTGGCCAATATCATCCCAACACCGAGAACGCGTACAGATCTGAGCTGAAAGCCTAGTTTTGCAAATATATCACATAACTGCTATCGTAGTATCACTTAACTTATACCTCTGAGTCAAGGCTTTGTGTAGCTTTGATATGTCTAGATAGCCTAGATACAGTATGTCTAACGTGCTTCGTAGTATACCCCACTTAAGTGGTCTGCAAAGAACACAATTTGCGTGAACAGTGCATCTGCTCACTGTGAAATTCTGGCCAAACGGCTAAAGGCTGACATTGGTTGCAGAATAACAATGTTTGCACGTTTGCACATAACAATGCATGTGCATCAACAGGCTTAAATAGACCACCAATTTGGGTAAACAGCACACGATTTTGTTCAGTTTGTCAAACCTGGCTAAACAACACAAGATTAGCTAAATCTGTGAAGTCTGTCAAACCTAGCTAAACACCTCTTTTAACCAGAATCTCCACAGTCTAGGGATTGGCGGGATCTGCATCATGGTTGGGTGGACCCTCACCTGTCCACCTCCTCCTTCATGTAGGTGGTGTGACTGCTGCCGTTGTAGGACAGCAACAGACCTCCGTCACTCAGCCGGTGGACATCGATCTCAATGTCAGAGCAGTTCATGACGATGACATAGGTGGTAGGGGACTGGCGTGCCACCTGAGTAACACACACACACACACACACACACACACACATTAAGAGAGCAGTGGCCAGGTTAAAAAGAGGTATTTCCTTTAAAAGGTAAATCTCAGAATGACTGCTAGTATTGAAATGTTTTGTTTACCTTAAGGTAGTATTTCACTCCATCGTAGATGAGGTCAACCTCAACAAAGTTCAGGAGACTAGCAGCAGGAAGAACTTGGCCCCTAAATGGACAACAAAAGCCGGATGGTCAGTAGGGTTTTCTCGTAAGACAACACCCACATTATTTGTTGTGTGTATTTGGTGCAGTAGTAGAACCTTTCAAGGGAGTGAAGGAAGTCGGCCATGCTCTTCCTGAAACAAGCATCTGCCACATGCAAGGAGCCACAGACAACTCCCAACATGGTGTCCGGCCTCTCGGCCTAGAGAATGAAAGAAAGAGAAACAAAAGTTTATTTCTGATGTATTTGTTGTGGTGGCGGTTATCTTTCCAATTCCATTCAGCTGGGCTCGTACTTGCACTTTCTCTGCAATGAGGTAGTCTAGCCAGCCAGTGTCGATGTCATTATTCCTGAAGCTCTCCGTCTCCAGCAGCTTGATGAGGTACTCCACAGTGGTCCGGAAGTCTCCACGTATGGACAGCTCTTTCATGGCCACCACCATGTTCCTGTTACACATTAAGACCTGTGTTAGCCATTTCTACATGACTAGTAAAGGAGGAAATAGGAAGCCTCCATAAAAATGTGAGTTTGGATGGTTTCCTTCTTAGAAAAATTAGGCTAAGTCACTGAGCAAGTTTCTGTGCATGTCATTATGAATACAGGACCACAAGTATAACAACATTCATAAGATTAATGTTAATACTTAAAAATGGGGCAAAAACACTTACGAAATTGCCTCCTCACGGTTCTCCCCCCAGGAGAAGCAGTGGCCAAACTGAGAGTCGGCAAACTCATGCAGACCGCCTGCAGCTCCGACGCTGAAGTAGCCCCACACGTTCTTACTGCTCCTGAAGTTCAGCTCCTGCACAGTGCCCGAGCTGGGCTTGAACCCCTACAACACATCACACAGCAGATCACAAGGCAAATGATGGAAACACATTAACAAAGAGACATTGAACTAGTAAGAACTAGATGTACAAACTAAAAAAAAAACTTTGACAAAACATATATGACCTCACTACAGTTGCAGTTATAATGGCATTTCCATTGATTCATCTATAATAATAATAATAATAATAATAATAATAATAATAATAATAATCTTTTTGTATAGCACATTTCATACACAGAATGCAGCTCAAAGTGCTTTACATTTGGAACACTAGATCTAGATGATGCTTTAATCCAAAGCGATCATGAGAAATGGCCATATAGTCATCCATAACAGAGCTGTATTAGGAGAGGGGCACTGTATCTATACAATATGTGTCTATTGGTCCTAAAGAGCACTTAGTAAATAGCATTTAACATGTGGATCCAGGCAGCTGCCTGTGCTCACCTCGTCTGGGTTCTCACTGGTGATGCGCGCGGCGATGACGTGGCCCCTGGCGGACGGAACGCTCTCTGGGGCCTCAAAGTTGATCACGGAGTCCCCCCAGGGACACTCACCGTAAAGCATACGGATCTCTTTGATCCTGTGCAATGGGATGCCCATGCCAATCTGCACAACAAATACAATCAAAAAGCAATCTGCACAACAAATACAATCAAAAAGCCATTAACATTTAAAACAGGACAGGTTTTTTTCTTTTTTGAAAAAGTAATATAAACATCATTGTGATGGTCCATCATTACTTAAACCTGTAGTTTTTGTCTTTCTAACCATTTGACTGGTCTTGCATGTATTTCAAAGGATGAAAGTGGCTTTTGCTAAGGCACGTGTGGACAACACACTCAACAGTGAGCTCAAGTTCCCAGTGGTGTGGGAATTGTGCCACCTGATGATCAGATGTCATGCTGCCCTGCCGGCTGTGTGACTACGGTACCTGTAGCTGAGCGGCGGGCAGGTTGACGTCTGCGATCATCTCAGTGCAGGGGTGCTCCACCTGCAGACGAGGGTTCAGCTCCAGGAAGTGGAAGTTGCCGTCTTCGGAGAAGAGGTACTCCACGGTGCCCGCGCTCACGTAGCCCACCATCTTCGCCAGACGAACGGCGCACTGGCACACACGAAAGGGACGGATCACTTTTCAACCTGATCTCAGTCAAAACATTCATGGTGACCCAGGAGGACCATGCATAATTAATTTGTGAAGATCATCAAGGAACCTGACAGGTCTGCAAAGATGCCCAACTTCAACAGTATGCAATGTCATTTGCTTCTTTCAGCCCAGTCGCTCAGCACTATTGGGTGAATGCAGATGAACGGTATATTTATCTCACCCGCTCCATGTATTCGAATGTGGCTGATGCCGCGATGGTGGCTGGCGCCTCCTCTATGATCTTCTGGTGCCTCCTCTGGATGGAGCAGTCTCTGCCAAACAGGGAGATGGCGTTGCCGTACTGGTCAGCCAGGATCTGCACCTCCAGGTGGCGCGCGTGCTGTGCCAGCTGCATGATGAAGATGGGCGAGCCTGGCACCTCCGCTTGGACCTGGAAAACCACAACAGCAGTAGGACTACCCACGTCATCTTGGATAATCAATGACCAGAAGAGCAGTGTTCAAAATCTGGCCACTCACTATCCAAACCAATCCCCCTTTATCAATCATTTTCTTTATCGGCACAGTCTATATTACATAATCCAGCGGGCCACTGTGATTTGTCCACTCAATGCGGTCGTACAGCTTTAAGTGGAGAGGATAGAATAGGAAAAGTCCCGCAGCACTGACCTGTCTGAAGAAGTTGGGGAAGTCGTCAGCACACTCCACTTTCCTGATGCCCTTTCCACCTCCTCCCTCTGACGCCTTGATCACGATGGGGTAGCCAATCTTCTCTGCACTCTAAATACCAAATGAATCAGATGCAAATGAACATGGAACTGAACACATAGGATCGTTACAAAGGAGAATCGGAAAATGACAATGGATCAGCCTCAAACCTGGATCTTAAAAATCAACGCCATAAAAACATAGCACAACACCGGCCACAACTCAATACTGCACACTCAATACTGCTCACTGCAGTGACCCTTTCAGAAGAGTGCCCTTACCGCCATCCCCTCGTCCACGTCCCTCACACACCCTTTAGCGTACAGGTCTGGAGGAACACTGATGACACGGCCCAAACTTTGGTCCTCCTCTGCCCACTCCACCAGCACGCCTGCGGTGACCAAGAGGACACGATTAACCTCCCACTTTTAAATCTCTTACTAGCCTATGTTCTTTTATCAGCTCACTTTATTATAATTTCATATGATAAATTTAAACCATCCCAAGTAAGCTCTGGACTGTGAGGGTGGTATGACAGTGGAGAAGAGGGTAGTCTGGGTGAGGGGGTAGTCTAAGTGAAGGGGTAGTCTGGGTAAGGGGTAGTCTAAGTGAAGGGGTAGTCTGGGTAAGGGGTAGTCTTGGGTAAGGGGTAGTCTAAGTGAAGGGGTAGTCTAAGTGAAGGGGTAGTCTAAGTGAAGGGGTAGTCTGGGTAAGGGGTAGTCTGGGTAAGGGGCAGTCTGGGTAAGGGGCAGTCTGGGTAAGGGGTAGTCTGGGTGAGGGGCAGTCTGGGTAAGGGGTAGTCTGGGTGAGGGGCAGTCTGGGTGAGGGGCAGTCTGGGTGAGGGGCAGTCTGGGTGAGGGGCAGTCTGGGTAAGGGGTAGTCTGGGTGAGGGGCAGTCTGGGTGAGGGGTAGTCTGGATAAGGGGTAGTCTGGGTAAGGGGTAGTCTGAGTGAGGGGCAGTCTGTGTGAGGGGTAGTCTGGGTGAGGGGCAGTCTGGGTAAGGGGTAGTCTGGGTGAGGGGCAGTCTGGGTGAGGGGTAGTCTGGGTGAGGGGTAGTCTGGGTGAGGGGCAGTCTGGGTGAGGGGCAGTCTGGGTGAGGGGGATACCTGAGCCGCTCCAGGGGAGAATGGGGATGTCCGCACTCTGGGCCACAATGGAGGAGGCCACCTTATCCCCCAAAGCCCACATGGCCTTACTGGAAGGACCTGAATATACAGACACATACATTAATTAATATACTGTACATACAAACATGCATACATATAATACACACACACTCCTAAGTACATTTATGCATATACACTCTCACATAAATACATTTTGAATTACAATTGAATTGTACTTATAGAGCGCCAAAACATTACACATGTCATCATGGCGCTTTACAGAGTGTTAGACAATCAGAGAAAAGAAAAGAAAAGAAAAGAAGGGCCCATGGGGAACAGGGACGAGGACAAACTCCCTAGAAATGGAGATACATATAAATACATCAATACACACACACACATTAACATCTATCCGTGCATGCATGCATAACTGTGTATAACTGTGTATAACTGTGTCAGGGTGGTCCCGAGTGGTTCACCTAAGAAGATGATCCCAGCCTTGTGCAGCAGCTCTGGGAGTTTGGGGTTCTCTGATGCATGGCCCCACCCCGCCCACACCGCCTACAACCAGAACATACATCACAAACCATCAGGCAGGGAATGCAAATAACCACTTTTGACAAGATCATTACCTCCTGGTTATAGATTATCCATATAGATTCAATACATTTCTGAATCTGCCTCGATAATTATTCTACTTTGTCTTTTATTACTTTTTTTACTACTTTTGCCTTTGCTTTTTGCTTACTAATTATTCTTTATTTTTAAATGATTTTACCTTGTGTTTTATGTTTTCTTTTTATTATGATCTTTACCTTTTAACTATTCTTTGACTATATTGCCCTTCTATGCTTTTATTTGTTATTATCGTTTGGTTTTGTTTATGTAAAGCACATTGAATGACCTCTGTGTATGAAATGTGCTATATAAATAAACTTTACTTGACTTGACTTGACATTACACTACCTCATACACTTTCAGTAAAGCCAGTTTATAACTCTGCTTATCACACGTTCCATTGCTTATCACACGTTCCACAACTGACTATGGCATAACTCCTAATTCAGTTCACACTTTCACACAGTTTGCATACAAATGCCTAGAATGGAGAATCACCATGTCATCTTATGCCCTATTCTACAGCTGACACATGTCATACTTTAGTATAAGTCCAAAACATGACATCATTGACCTGCACTGGAATTCTCTTAGCGATATCCACAATCAGCTCCACATTGGCGTAGTTGTTGTTATTGGGGCCCCCTGGGACTGGCACGTAGTGGTCTGCCATCTTTATGTATTCTGGAGGAAGCAAGGAGACTGATATGAATCACTGTTCTTGGTTTGAAACACATGAAAGGGGAAGTTACTATTTGGCCTTTGGCCATACCTGCGTTTGCTTTGAGGTCCTCTGGGGTGACCATCACCACAAAGCGGATGGTTCTCTCGTTGCGGAACATGTCGTACGACCAGCGGCGGATGGACCGCATACATTTCACCGCTGCTATGCCATTGTTGGCGATGAGCACCTTATAATGAAATCAGAGAGAAATTTTGAAATGAAATTTGATAGTGTAAGGGCCAGCTGTCTCCATGGTGCATTATGGAGTCCAGTCATATAGAGCAGAACATTTCAAACAGTTAAAAATATCTACCTGGATTTGATCATTAACACAACACTTTTGACAGGTAGGGGAAGTGTGTGAAATTATCTATTTACAGTTTCACTACGGCCTGGATTTCCTACCTCTGTGTGTTTCCTCTGCTCCCTGTGGGAGTTCTTTTGACCTACAGCTAACCTAATCTCAAAGCTCGTAAGATTGTAAAGTAAAGCAAGGGCAGCAGTAACTATTTACACACAGACATACACACACAACAATCCTACCTTGTCTATGACCCGGTTCCCCCCGAATCGCGTGACGAATTCGGCCGGGGAGGCCACAGTGAAGTCTCTCTGTAAGTCCATTTTGCGATGCTCTCGTCCCTTCTTCACCAGGTGGGTGCCTGACATACTAGGCCTTGAGAGGGAGAGAGAGAAAGCTTAAATCATGTCATAGCTCAAGCTCAAATAAAAAAAAGTGAACTTTACCTCCCTTGCACTGACTAGCAGATAAGACTCAATGCCTCAAAAACATATCTGCTGGCTATAAACAGTTTCATCCAGTAACAGTTGTTTCTCTCGGAATCATAGTAGTGCCATACTGGCTATAGGCCTGCATTTCTTTTGCTCGTTTCACCTTGAAAGTGTGCAAGAGGCTTGTGCAGCACTGTAGTACTATTTAAAGGAAACCGCTTTCATAAAGAAAGAGAATAAGTGCATCACTGTGATAACATCAAACTTTCATGAAGCAGAAAAGAAAACGAGTCAGCAGCTCTTGAACAATTTTCTCTATTCAAAATGCTATGCATTAATACAATACCTTTGGTGTTCATACTCCAAACATAATCTTAACATTTGTAAGGCAACAATAGAACATGAATAAAGTAGCCATTGGTAAAGGCCCTTTTACCCAAATATCTAAGTTTTTAAGTTTTCTTTTTTTCGATTTCAGAGTATTTTTCTTCCTTACCGACAGTCCCGTCTGTCACCTCATCTTGTCCAGGTGCACTGAGCTCATATACATGCTCACAGGGCGGTAGTGGCCAATCACAAGTTAATGTGTTATCAAGCCCTATCAGAACGCTTCAATTGATTTAGTACAACAGAATGGAAACACCTTCTCTAGCATAACTCTATGCAGAACAGATTTATAATGCTTTTGAAATTAGCAAAAACATTTTAATTCAGGTTATTGCCTCTCAGTGTTATCACAGATTTTGTTCAATTCCAGGAACTGGCAAGTGGAGACACAACATTGCAACATTAAACATTTAAGCAGGTTGTTTGACAGGCTTTCGATCACTGTATAGTGAGATTTCAGTTGACAAAATTGTGTTAGTGACGGAATTGCTGACTGCCGCAATCACCTTGTCTAAAATTAGATTTATCACTACTCCAAATGAGACACCTCTGCGCACCATGTTGGCTATAAGGCATATTAAAATTAAATTGGTTGAAAAATAAAGACTTGAAAATTAGGCTATAGTACCTTGGAGTTAAGTTACAATCACCGATCTATAAAGAACACTTCTTGTTCTTTACAGATCAATGGTTACAATATGCTTAGTAGATTCCCAAAATGGCAACAGTAGAATTCTCATGTCTGTGACATCACCTAGGAATCCTCAATAGCCTCCACTTCCCTGGAAAGTGGATCACTTTTACATTTGGAGGTGCGGTTTCCTCAGTACACTGAATCGCTGGTCTTAGTCAGGCAGTGAACAACCCCAAAACACAGCTTTGTTATATAAGAATTATATATAATTGCACATCTTTGTTATACCAGGGGGCATTGTTTTGTGTAACAAAAAAGGCAAAAGGGGCTTCCAATAAGTTTCCCAAGAGTTTTAATACCTAGAACAAAAATACTGAAATGGACACTGGGCTCTTGAGCTAATAAAACTTCAGCATAAGGTTTATAGAGAGTTATAATTCTCTAAAAACAAACAAAACACAATCCATGTTTTGGTTTAGAAGCACATAGACCAAAACCAATCTAGCAGAGTTGTGTGTCTCCCTCCATGATGAAAACAAGCAAATACAACCCACAAGGCTTTCTTTTCTTCCTTCCGTAAGCCCCTGTCAATGTTCCAGGTGCCCCAACATGCACATGTCATTTTCAAGATCAACGAAACAAAATATCCAACAAAAATAACAATTTCATCAACAACAGACACTATTTTACAGATAGAAAAACCTAGCTACACTGTAAACAGGGCACATAATAATTTCAGATCCTCTTTTTCAAAATAGCTAAGATTCCCCCCTCTTTGGAATGATGAATTAAACAGAAAAAAAATAGATCAGTCTCATGTACACAAGTTAACCTAATCAAAAAGCAATGTCAAAAAGCATTTTTCTTACCTCTTCTCTCCCCAAGTTTTCCCTCCATCTTTATTCTACAAGAGGTTCCCCACACCAAAGTGCAAAACCAAGCTTTTTCTCACGCAGCTGAGTCTAGAGCCCCTTTATCCATAGCGACAGGGGCAGCCCAGTGCCAATTGAACCTGCGTCAAATTGGCTAGTGCAAAACATGGGCCACCACCCAAGTACCTGAGATTTTCAACAGGTCACACTCTTGCATCCAGCTTCACCAAAAAATGAAACACAGCAAAGCAAGACCACAGGCACCGACCACAGGTGTTCCTGTTGTGCGTAGCCTCTCTAAGCATTCAAATATTTAACTTTTTTTTCACAAGAGCAGCACCTCTGAAAAACAAATGGTGCAACGTCGGACCAAAATTGCAGCAGGTCATTATCCGGCTGCTTGTGAAAGTCAAAGGCAGGCACACTTGTACCATTAATAGTCCAGGGATGTGAAGCATGCAACAATAACACAGAAGAGAGCGTGCAGAGGTCGGGTGCTCCAGCAGAGGCAACGAGGGTGACGCTACACCCACCCCAACAGAAACATGAAGACAACATGACTGAATGACTGTATGCACTGTATGTCATGGCTTCACAAGTCAATCAATACAATCAATCAATACAATCAGTGATGTGTACTTTATTTTACACTCACTTTTCAATACACACCAAACAAGTCAGTAAAAGTATCTTGGTATTACTGACTTCACCTTGGCCTTTGATTTAGCCTTCAGTTCAATAAGCCTGCTTACCGAATGTCTCATCAACTCGTCTCAAGCTCAAAATGCTTTCAACTTGACTATTTTGAACACCATGTCATGGCAACAGGTTTTTTTGTTTCGTTTTCAAACTGGTTCATGTTCAAAATATCCATATGAAACTGTCACTTTAGAAAACAATTTGCTGAGCATAATACCCCAACACAGTCAAATGCTGAGTGCACGTTCCCAGAAGCTTAAAATAGACTGAGCAAAGAGTCTTTTGACATGTTGTACAGAATATGCCTAGCCGCTGACAAGAAAGGAGGAACTGAACTTCCACTGACAAATCAAGCCTTCAACCTCAGCGGGGTAGGATCCAGGAGAAGAGGTTATTTATCAAATTTACCTTCTGCTTTGTTTTTCCGACATGACTTGTATCACAGCTTTAAGCAAGGGAAATTTCAGTGTTTTAAGCTATCTGAAATATTGTAGCCATTCTATAAAATAATATATTTTCAAATCTAGCCCAGCACACACCTGATTTTCAGGCACAATGGTTGAGAACTTCAAGCCCTTTTATGTACCTTAGCAAAACAACTTGGCTCAAAGGCCTGACTGAAGATCAAGCAAGGGATGAAACTAGTGTGCTTTCGCATTAGCCCACTTCTGTACTTATTGAGAACGTAACATAGTCCTAGCCCCCAGTGACACAGTTAAGGAGAAGCACAGTCTGCTAGGTTATAATAAGCTTTGATCCTGAATTACACCCATGGTGTGCCATTGTAACAACTTCTGAAGCTTAGGCACTTGAGGCTAGTAAACAGCTGTGACTGAGTGACACTGCTCAGTCACAGTTGTTTAGGGCGCTGCACAACACTTCTGCCATGTGAGGTAGATTTATGGCAAATCTATTTTTCTATTTAGCTATGGAATGCAAAGAGGTAAGAGAGACAGTGCATATGACTCAGTCACTTCATAGTTTTCCAGTGGAACAAGACAGGCAGTGATCTTGGCCTGTGTTTATTGCCCTTCATAGGTCCAAGGGCAACAGCATGGTAGAAATTTAATCTAGAGCACCCTCTGCAGCCTGTTAAGCATGTTTTCAAAAGAATGACAGCAGGAAGAGATAGGCCTTGCAGAGCCTATGCTAAAAATACAGCAATAACCCTGCGGCTGCCTTTGCATTCATGTTGTTTTAACCCAAACTCTTAGAAACATACACAATAACACAGGTGGCTAGAAACAGCCGAGACTGGACTTTTTTGTACACAGTGAGGATCCAGTTACTAGAGGCTCTTGGCAGCCTGCCATGACATAAACATTGGTGTGGAGGGAAAACACAAATTTGTCGGTAACCAATATTTACAGTATCTGTTTTGACAGATACCTACCTCATGCTGCTTGAGGAGGGAGGAGCGGCTGGTCTTGGCAAAGGCTGCGATGGTCTTTCAAAACTAGTGGATAAGGATGGCACTTGCGGAACCTTGTTGGAGCTAGGCCTAGCTGCTGGAGGCTGAAGCATAATGAGAGGTTCATCATCCGAAGAGTAGTCCTCGGAGGCCCCCAGAATGAACTTGAGCTTTTCCCTGCTCTCTGAGCCCCCTCCGAACCTCGGCCTGGATGATGAGGCCTGACTGGGGCCTGGAGGAGTGGATGATGGACCTGGAGGTTCTGTACCAGATGGAGGTTTACTGGCATACGGTCCAGCTGTCCAGCTGGAGGTCTGAACGACCTCCTCCTCTTCATCCTGTGCTTTCGGAGCGGTGACTGCTCTGGAATGTTCCTGAGAGGGATTATTTGGTTCTGTGGATCTGCTGGCCTGCATCATCCCTGTTGCTCAGAAGCAATGGTCCCGTGTCAGCTGCTGGCAGTGTCCCAGTTGATCTCTCCGTGACGTCAATGTTTAAGATTTGACTGAAGAGGGTGGCCGATCCAACCTCCTCAATACACTACATACACAGACCCCTGGAAAATAAACGAATTATTCACTTCATCCTTTGACACGGCATATACACATACATGTATGTATACATAACATATAGATATGAGATATTGTGATGCTATATCCTGTGATGAAAATAACATAACAATGAAAATAAAATAAACTGGTTTCACTTCCTGTTTGAGTGCTAAAGTAAGTGCATCCTTGCTTGTATAACCTCAATTTATTGTTACCATGCAAAACAAAATGAACATTTCTGAACCAATCATCAAATGAGAGCCTAAACATATCTGACAACCCCAAGACCTCTGGAATACGCTCACTTAGAACCGCTGTTTGCTTTATCTAACAAACAATAAGGAATGGGCAGACAGCAAATCTGAGATATATGATAATGTATAGCGTGTTACTTAATTGGCCAATAACCGAATGTGAACACATACTGTGCTGAAGTGCTGTCCGCTCACTATGTAAGCAGACCGTCTCTGGCAGCTGTCTATAGCGGGGGCAGTATATGCTTGCCTCTAACGTTATCCTTGTGCCATTTGGGGGAAAGGTGAATGATCCGCCAGGAATGAGGGGGAAGGGGGCAAGAAGTGGGCTACAACCTCACAAGCAATATCAAGAGAGATATGACAGCTTCAAAGGTCAGAAACGAGCTACTTAGAGTTCAGTGTAAATTAGCCAGATATTGTTGGCCGACTCATTTGCCCACGTATCGCTAGATATATTTAAATCCCACTCCCAAATTTGCTAGCCACTGACTAGCTAGCTATAAAAACAAAGGAACAATTCACTTTTCATCTACAGTTAAGATCAATTGAATTGTAGAGCTCTACCTCTGTAGAAACAAAATGTTACCAATACCTTTCTTAATATTTGGTCTAGCTAGGTCTGCATAAGGTAAATTTAAAGATAAACAAAACATGCATTAAGGCAGCAACACTCCACTTTATTTCTGCGAAATCAGGCAGTATTTCGTGAACTGCAGATTATACTTATGACACTTTTCAAAATGTTACGCGAAACAGCTAACGATCGATCTGCTATAAAACAAGAAGAGGAAAACTTGAGTAGCCTATTATTTCCTCATGCGGTGTTGACGTAAAAAGTTGCGCATAACGTGGTGATATAAACTTACCGTTAACTTTCACTTCATATCCACATCATCGGCTGTTCTCTGTTAATCTTCACAATATTTGGATGATGTTAATTTAAGGCAACAGCAAGGTAAATACGGTCTGTCAGTCATGTTTTAAACTGTTGTGCCTAAAGTTAGTTTGCTGAGACAACCCAACACGAGTCAACAACAACCTAAACTTCAATCACGCGAGTTCTGCGAGACTGACCTAAGCACACCCACCACCTTCACGACAACACAGAGCAGGAAGACACGTGGAAGACCCATAGGCTACATTGCTATAATTTGTGTTTTTGTTTTACGATGGAATCACTACGCAAAGTCCTTATAACGTCTTTTCTATACGCAAACTTAAATTCAGTTTCATTTGACTCTTATCCAACTGAGCGTCCACATTGTAGTCGCGTGCAATCATACACCCTTTTCCATAAGTTATTTTTTTTTATGGAAAACGTAGTTGACACAATTACAGCCCATCATCCTCTCGCTATATTTAAACACGTCACATAAAAAGTTCAAAATCAATCAGTATATCAAATCAGGACAGGCGGAGCAGGCAGCCCGAATAAAGATTCTGTTCACTGCGCTGACTGCTACTGCATTATCCCTTTTAGGAGAAAAAGTCAGATAGGGGTGAACAAGCAATGGCCATTAATGAATGTGCCCATTTTCAAGGTAGAGAAGGCTGGTTAGCACGCAGAACTTATCAGTTTGAGAGTGAGTGAGAGTGGGTCTGGAAAAGGTTCATTGACTTACGACTTCCAGCAGGGGCTAAAAATGAAATTAAACTTAAAATTGTGCATTAAACTCTTTCAACTCAAACCGTTTCAGAAGTGTAACAATCTCGTAAATGAATGGTTTTAATGCAGTTGTTTAATGGCCTCTTGCCCAGAGCAAATCCCAAATAATATGGGTATTCCAAGGTTAGGTAGAGAGTACCTAGGTTTTAGAAGAGGAAGATCAAAAGCCACAAGTATTGATACAATGCTTTTCATTCTAGTATTCCACCAGCACATTCATTTACAATGAAATCTCATGATTGGTAAAACATACTGACCAGAGGCCAGCTGTAAGCATTTCCCTTAAGTGCACAGATAATTTGTTTCACATACCTGGCACATGTTGAAAGGAAAATATAAGATCTAGCATGGACAAATGTAATGCTTTTCACCTGTTAAGTTATACATGGATAGCAGTCCCATTTTCTTTGAGCCAGTGTCATATAAAGCGCATCTACCAGGGATATAACATGATCCTCAGTTTTGATTCCAAAAATCAAAGTCTGTTCTTTTTATGTCAAAATACATTATTTGGTCCATGCACAAGCCAAATGACAAACATCCTTTGTCAAAGTCATTCATTCAAATGTCATGCTTTACTGTGTTAATGGTCATGTTTCTTGGTGAGTTTTATTTAAGACACTAGATATTTTCGAGGCAGGTCTGTGAATGGAGTTCAACCATCAGAAGCGGTATGGCTTTGTTGCATTGAGCAAATGGGGCGGAGGGTCCATCTGGGGTGGTCAGTCACGACGCTAGGAGCTCCGTATCAGCCTGACAGGCAGATCTGTTTGTGGAATTCCAGGAGTCTTGAGTCTCCGGCAGCTGCAGCCTGTTCCACCAGTTTCTAAAGGGGAAAAGGTGACAGATCATGTCAAGTGTGTATCGTATATCGCATATCATGGATTCTAGAGGCAGAAAACCAGTGTCTTAATGGGGTGAATGACGGGCAGCCTCCTCACATCCATGAGCTCCAGGTCGTCTTTGGCGTGGAGATGGCGGAGGAGATACCAACGTGCAACAGATGACACGGTGTCAGGCTGCTCAGGAGATGCGTAGTAAACAAGCCTCTCCAGCAGACGACGGGTTTCTCTGTGAAGGGAAAACATGCAAACTAATTATTTTGATAGCCTAACAACACTCTGCAGGTTTGCATTACAACTTCTTTGAAGAATGCGGCAACTTCTTAACAGCTAGATGCTCTCAGTATATAAACATTATACATTATGTATCATTAAGGATAGTTTCTGTAAAATGCACACAATCACAAAAAGCACACTGCCTTAAGTGAAGTGAAGAAATGAAAAAGGGAGCTGCTCCCACCTGGCCTCCATCTTGGTGGAGAACTGCAGCAGAGCCTGGAGGAGAAGGGCTACGGGAGAAGGACCCAGTTTCAGGGCCTCAGTGGTGGCCTCCACGACCAGGCTCTTCCAGTCACTTCCTGGATGTTTGGCCTGTCCATTGACATGAATACAGGGCTTAAAGTAAAGAACATTTCTAAGCCTGTCATTTTTGAAGATGGTCTTTGTCCTATAGGCATATTGACTTTTTTCAAATCTTCAACAGCCTAGCCCACGCCTGAATTCAGGCACAGTGCCTAAACGCTTTAAGCCCTGTGAAGTGCCCTTGAGCAATGAACTATTCTTAGAGTTTTGCATCTGCAAATAAGAGTTTTGAATCAGAAAAATGGGACTTTTCCCCATCAACACATGAGTGCACTTCACCCCTCACCTTTTGACATTTCACTGACAAAATACAAACCCTGAACCCTCATTAGGACTCTTAACATCTGCTAATTGATGAACTATTCTTAGGGGTCTGGGTTTTGCATCAGAAAAATGCCAGCCTCAGCAGGCCCCCAATCTTCCCACTGTAGTGGCCCAGCTGAGAGGCCAGCTGCAGGCTCTGTCTGTATGCCACCGAGGCCTGGGCCAGCAGGCCCTGGGAGAAATACAACCCTGCCAACCACTGGGAGGAGAGCCAGAGGTGGAGGAGAAGGGACCAGGGCAGGTGGATTGTTGGATATTTTCAAAAAAGAGACAGAAGAGAGAGATAGAGAAAGATGAGGAAAAGATTAATTAAGTTAGTCACATCTCCATACTCTAGGCCAGTGGTTCTCAACCTTTTTTCAGAGATGTACCCCCTGTGAAATATTTTTTCAGCCAAGTACCCCCTAACCAGCGCAAAACATTTTTAGTTAAGAAAAAAATACTTAAAACAGAGTACTGTGCCATCAGTGTCTAATTTATTAAACTTTGGAACTGATAAACACATACAAAATTCAAACATTTGGGAAAAAAAATATTTTGAACATTTTAAATTTAAATAATCCATGACTAAATTTATTGCAAATGATTGTATATTTTGCAAATGATATGTATATTTTAAAATCTCACATACCCCCTGGAGTGCCTTCACGTACCCCCAGGGGTACGCGTACCCCCATTTGAGAACCACTGCTCTAGGCAACCTGTGAGCTCAGTCACCTAGACCTACCAAACTCTGTAAAAAGACTGTAGAAGCCTTAAGGGCTTCTATTCTGTGAACAGGGTCATGCTGTCATGGACGTAAATCTGTATGAAGCTTTCACCTCAACACTGCATACACACTACAATGAGAACGACTTGAGCTCAGAGAGATGTGTGTTTTGGGTCTTAAAGGAGCGTTGGGGTAACTCACATGCCAGGCAGACACTGAGGTGGGGTTGGCCATCACAGCTGCGGAGAGCTGCTCCAGCACAGGCACGGGCAGCGCAGTTCCAGCCTGCTCCACAAGGAGGCGCTCACACTGGAGCTGCCTCAGCTGAAGCAGCACGGCAGGGTGGTCAGGAGACACACTGAGCACCTGGGGGACGCAACGCCAGCAAGAGAGATTACTACCAGCACAAGGTTAAGAAAAGCGTTTATAGTTTACATATTACACTTTGTGTGAACAAAGTCAAATTTGCACAGTGGTATAACTTAAAGATGGGGGGGAAAGCAGTGGTACCTGAGTGCACAGGGCTTCAGCCTGGGCATAGTGTGTGGCCTGCCTGAGGCCTGAGAGGGCCTGCTGCAGTGCCCAGCTCTCCACAGCATGGGCCAGGGGACGCTCCTCCACAGGGACTGCCTGGGCTGAGACAGAACTGCAGAGTCAACACAACACACTACACTACCAGGACGCTGGACACAAAAAGTCACACATGCACACCTACACATATTCAGTGCATGTAAGAATGGTGAATGGTGTCCCATTCCACTTCATCCACTATTAGTTTGTACACACTGACTTCCATACAATCGCACGGGTTAGGGACTTTGGGTCAGGGCTTGTTGCTAGACAGAAGTTCCTACCAACGGACGCAAACACACACACACACACACACACACACACACACACACACAGGTTGCACACACAGATACACACACACACATACACACACACACACACACACACACAGGTTGCACACACACACACACAGGTTGCACACACACACACACACAGGTTGCACTAACCTTTCTCTGCAATGGCGGCCATCAGGGGGCGCTCTAGACCCTGTCTGAGAGGGGCAGAGCCGGACAGAGCGCAGGCCGTGTTCTCCGCATAGGAAGCGGCCATCAGCCCAGCCCAGGCAGCCAGGTCATCTGATAGTGGAGAGAGAAAGAGGGAGGCAGAGAGATGGAGTGACAGAGACACACACACAGAGGAATACAAATTGGGGAGATAGAGAGACATTTAGGCATTGCCCGCCTGAAAGCTCTCGTGAGTGGACCAAGCCACGGCATCTTACCTGGACATAGCAGCACGGCTCTCTGTATGGTCTTCAGGCCATTCCTGGAGCGGTCCTCACCCGCGTGTCTGCCAGCAGCTAGCTGACTCAGACCACTGAACAGTAGCGCCCTCTACAGACCAACACAACTCACTGTGAGCCCCACTACTCAACTCACTGTGAGCCACACTACACATCTCACTGTGAGCCCCACTACACATCTCACTAGTGATGGGCAAACGAAGCTTTGGTGAACCACTAAACCACAGCAGTGTGAAGCTAGCAACACTAATGAAAAAATCCAATATGGCTGCCACATGTAGATTTTTCAACATAAAAGTCCTTGGTTTGCTAAGGACTTTTATGTTGAAAAATGTATGTATGGCGGCCATCTTTTTGCTTTTCAGCTAGTGTCGCTAGGTTCACACTGCTGTGGTTCAGTGGTTCACCAAAGCTTCTTTTGCCCATCACTACATCTCACTGTGAGCCCCACTACACATCTCACTGGCTCTAACTTCACCATTACACTGTTTGAAACAATCGACTGTTCTGCTATAAAATGAAAGAGCTAAACAATAATTCAGTGTCAATGACTAACAAAAATACAGTGACAATGGTCATTATGAAACATCTACACCATCTGTTGATAGAATATAAATGTCTTATTTTAGTGTTGCAGTCAACAGTCAACTCACCTTCCCCTGTGTCATACTGGAGAGACAGGCCACACTTCCAGCGACAGCACCACCCTGAGCAAAGAGACCACCACAAACACTTTCTCACTTCTGCACATACAACTGGTCCACACAACCCACAAACTCTTCTCTCCTTTGTCTGCCTTGCATGCATAATGGCAAGGTCCTGAGGGTCCAGCCCTCGGTCCTGTGGTTGCCCAGTGTCCACTGTAAAAGAGCTGAAATGGTTGAGTACTCACTTTGGCTTGCCTAGGGTGGTACTGTGGCACCAGGCGGGAGAGCAGAGCCCAGAGGGTGGCGTTTCCTGGGTTACTAAAAGAGAGAAGAGAATAACAAATGCAAGATATTCAACTGTAGGGAGCAAGATGTGTGTTTAAGATTTTGAAGTTCAGGCAGTCCTCTCTAACTGCCGATATTGCATGCCAACACCCAGGGCCGGTTCTCCCTATACGCACACTACGCAAGTTGCGTAGGGCCCCGCAAGTTAATGAAAGCCCCCTTCCCTGTCTCCTCTTGAGTCAAGCTATAGTGAAAGACAAGTATACAGTTATAGCGACAGTGCCTCATACATTAAGAAAATGATCATGAAACCGAATTACCATTTAGGGCATGAAAAACGGAATAAACGTCACGAGAATGAACAGCGGGAACAGCAGTCAGGTAAACTTGCGTTCGTTCATGCTTTGATGTCAACATGCATCTATCTAGGCCTACATAACAGGGAAGTGAATCCCCTGATCTGTCTGTGGCTTGCTTGCCAGCCTTTCCTAGTCACAGTACTTCATAAAGTTGTGAAATATAATCGCATATCCCATTTTTTTAATGCGGGCGACTGGCTACATTTAAAAAAAAAAAAAAAAAATAACCGCATCTTTAAAATGCGTTCATAATAACGCGCAGCTCGGGTTAGCAGTTTTTCAGCAGAAACATGCGAGGACCCATCTAAACTAATAGGTGATTTCACTTCCCATACATTTTTAAAAGAACTAAATTGTTTTACAATATTTCAGTCAACTTTAGTTATAGATAGCCTACAACTGAACGTATGCAAATGGGAAAGTATCCTGTATTAACTTTGATTTGCTGTGCTGCATGGACAATAGATGCACATCGTAAATTAGGCCTAAATGAAGTATTAAAATGATTGGTTAAAATAGTCTACGTTTGAAAAAATATTGAAATAATATATAAGAGAATCATGGGAGCCAGTTCATAGCCTATGTCTTTGGCAAGTAGCCTACTACAGACACACAGGTGAAGAACAGTCAGTCACTAGCCCAACCTGACCCTTACAAACCAAAATAACTGCATTACTTCAAGTGTCAAACTGCAGATTTCTGAGTATGAAATGTATGAATGTATGTAGAGTGGTTGGACTGTCTTTAAAAAAAGCTGTTTTAACCCTATGTTTGTGAAATTGTATATTTCACTATAATTAACACCATAAATTTCACTAAATCACTGGCTATGTTGAATAAAGTTCACAAAACAGTTATTTTCTTATTTTCAACAGTATGATTGTATGTCAGTATTATGATTGTATGTCAAACAATTAGAGATAAGATCAATAACCAATCAGTTTCACTAAATACACATACTCCATTGCTGAAAGATAGCAAAATCACAGAATCACAGATGAGACCTCAAATAACATTTAATTCATTTACATATATACAACATATTAGATCTCACCTCCACAATTTCCTCATCAAAATCTACAACTAGTCTACTAAACTATTACTTACTAAACTAGTCTACCAAACCCTATTTGTACTCACCTTTTTAAGACTGGTCTCCCCTTCCTGGATAATGTTTTGCTCTAGATTATAAATAATTTTATCAGGGCATGTACCACAGTCGTTTAAGACATCTGTTATTAAGCCCTCCCTCAAAAAACCTAGCCTTGTATCGATACTGGTCCTCCTGGACCTCAGCGCTGCCTTTGACACCATAGACCATGACATACTACTTAGGCTTGAAAATTTGATGGGCATCAAAGACTCAGCCCTCGCTTGGTTTAGATCATACCTTCCTAACCGTCAACAATTTGTACAGGTCCATAATAAACCATCTACCCAGAGTATGGTAAAATATGGAGTGCCTCAAGGCTCAGTACTGGGGCCCCTGTTGTTTAGCAGATGATACATAACTATACCTCTCCATAAAACCTGATGAATTAACCCCGTTAGCCAAACTTGACACACTAAAAGACCTGATATGTTTGTCAACAACCTTTTTTTTTTTCCATGACTAAGACGCAGACGATGACGAGACGGCAGTAATGTCCTGAAACACTTAAGACATCTTAAGATGAATTATTGTTGACGAAAAAAAGATAAGACTAAAATGTTTATAAATAAGAACTAAGATAAAATCATTTTCGGAGAAGACAGAATATCTAGCTGTTATAAAATTTCCTGCTTTTGAACTCAACCCTGAACACGAAAACAGGAACAAGAACACTCAGAGTTAGGTTTTATGGCTTCCCAGAAGTTGAAAACAAATTAACATCCACCAGAATGTCCATACGAAAATGTTCATCATGATATCCTGATCAAAGTTTGCTAGCATCAATATGGAAAGTTAAAGCTAGGCTACTGTTTTGGGGATATATGATCTTCCATGACAGTGTTTCTGTTTCAGGACCACTCAACCAGCAAAAAAAAAAAAAAGATTAGTTGGGAGGCCTACTACTGAACCACCTTGCTTATTGTCTTTGCACTTTGACATACTGTATGGGCATATCTTACATAGACAGTGTTGCTAATACAAGTTGGTTCAATATTGCAAACAACTCATCTATATTATATTTTACCAGATCCACCAGTGAAACTTTGAAAACACTTTTAATATGACCATTTTTACTGTCTATGGAACATAACTTCAAATGATAAACATACTGGACTGACAAAAAATCAGAATGAGTAATTATAACAGACTTATCCTATTTGACCAGGTATGCCGACTAAAATGTGTTGACTAAAACTTAAGACTAAGATTTTAGTTGTCATCTCAGGATAGACTAAATATGACAAAGACTAAAAAAGGACATTTCGTCATTAAGACTAAATTAAAAAATAGGTGACAAAATTAACACTTATGCATGGCTGTTTTGAACTAAAAACAGAAGTATGGTTTTAGGTTCCCTGGCAACATATATGATCTTCCAAATCCACAAGTGTTGGGAGTTATAATTGACCAGGACCTAGCACTACAGCAGATTATTTTACCAAAAACATTTCAAAGATAAGGAAGTCCTTATCCTTACCAGATGCTGTTTTGTCTCTCAAGGATAGACTATTGCAATGCACAAAAATGCTGGCTGTAATAATTAAAGAGCATATTTGCCCCATCCCCATCCTAGCATCTTTACACTGGCTACCTGTTAAAAGTCCTTGACTTCAAAATTTTACTTCTAGTTCTTGGTTGGTTGCCTGCATTGAAAGAGGACACCTCCTGAAGACGCTCTTTTGTCTGCTTCTGACAGAGGAAGCACTTATCTATGCTGGCAGCAGCTGCTGCTGAACAAGTGTACAAAGTCCCTTTAGATGGACTTGATGCAGTTGCAGGTGCTGCAGGTTCAGAAGATGGTCTACCACGTCTTTTCTGAAGACACTGAGTCCTGCCTGCTTCCCATGATTTCTAGTAGCGAGTCTTAGCATGCTGCAGATGCTCACTGTTACAGGTGGATTTGTAGCAGTTCCTGTGCCAAACTGCTTTGTTCTGCTGTAAAATAACTGCACTGTAACAATGTAATTGTTGGCTGATCTGTGATCACCAATCTCCATACTCTCTCATAGACAAAAACAAGAAATTTGGCATATGTCTCTAGTGATGGGTCATTCACCAGTCCACACATATCTGCCACTGGATACATAGCCCAAAATCTGTTTCTTTTTTTTAATATGTCACCTGACTAACAGAAAGACACACCTCGGAATATAACCTAACTAGACTGTGCCACCGTGAACTATGAAAAAGTGCTTGCTATCATCAGAAAGTGCCAGCTATCATCAGCCAACTGTCACTGGTAGTCAGGGATGGATTAGACTGTGCCACCCAAGGAGTCAGGGGGCCCAAGCCATTGCATGGAATCATTGCCTCAATATCAACACATCATTTCAACACATACTGTAGGCTATGAATCTGATTGAATTAAAGTATTGGCCATCCCCAAAATGCACCAGAATACAGGAAATCAAATACATTTTTAAAAAATGTCCACCGCAACAATTAGTGAGTGGCTGTAAGGATCCTAATTACCAGGCTGATGATAATCTTTTCAATCATATATTGACTCTTGATCAACTACTAAGTGTGGGCCTCCTGTCACATGTTCACAGGAGCACAGGAGTTAACTATAGGGACAGGAAATATAATCAATTGTATACCTTGTCATGTCTTGATTGATTTACTCTCACTACAACAATGGTCTCAAGTTGCATCAAATTACTCTCAAATCAGCTGACCTCCAACCATGTGATCCCAAATCAGCTGACCTCCAATCATGTGATCCATATCAATGTAACCAACCACAAACTAGGTACTATTTAAGTGAAGTTTACAGAGTATTCTGGGAGCCATTCTGTAGTCAGAATCTCCCGCACCACTAAGGTGTGTAGTCATCATCCTCTGAGCTGGTATGTTCATTCTCTGATTGCTTCATATGGTTTCCTAAATGATCCTTTAACCTGTTTTCGTAGCTTTCACATTATTCATTTAGATGTACCTTCTATAATGTATTGGATGAATAGCTTGTATCTGACAAATAAATTGTTATGTTCTGACCCGTATAGCCTTTCTGTTGTACTTGTAGTCCAGAGTAGCAGTTTAGGTAACGTTACTAGCATAATGGACGATTGGGATTAGTTATTGCCGCCGTAGAAACTAAATCACCTGGGAGATGGCAAGTTATGATGAACTGACCAAGCATTACACAGCGGTGGGCAGTTTGTCAGCGATGGTCTAGATTGGTCGCGAAAACCTAGCACAGCCTGACCCCCTGTAGCATAGGAATTTGCTTGACTGTCTAACACGCTGGTGAGTATCGCAGTCTGGATCAGCATGTAACCTCTGACCTACTTCCAGACCAATACGTGTTATGTTTAGGAACCGCCCGAATTAATCGGCAGATGGAGGAGACCTATAGTATATATTCCTAAGCTTGAGCGCGTCATAAGAAAATGAGTTAGGCATTCTCACTAACAATATGCAACTTTGAAAAAACTGCAGTTATTTTTTGCAAGAGGATATGTACAGCAAGCATCAAAAGCAAACAGCCCAGACACTTTATAGGGAAAACACTATATTTGGTAACTTTCATAGACATCCAAAATGGGGTGGGATGATTGTATTGGGAGCACTGAGGTGTCAGATGATACTATAAAAAATGGTTACATTTTGGCGCTCAGAGTTCATGTAGAAGGGCCCCTTAGCAGGATTTTGCTTAGGGCCCCATGGAGGTCTGAACCGGCACTGCCAACACCCTGCACAAATACCTTTCAACCACTAAACTTCAACAAACTTTGTGCTTTTATAAAATAAAAAGCAGTTAAAATATATTTGTTTAACGTATCTTTTCTATGTGCTAGCATGTCAGGGAAAGTGTAGTGTAATGTACTGAAAATTATTTGCACACTGCCCGTTGTGAGAGAGAGTGTGTGTTTGTGTGTGTGTGTGTGTGTGTGTGTACATGTGTGTGTGTGTGTGTTACCTGTGCACGGCCCTGGCAGCCTCCCTGGGCACGGCGCTGTAGTGTCCCTGCAGTGCCAGCAGGGCACAGGTGAGGAGGCAGCGTTGCTCCACAGCGCCCCCTGGGCCCCCGGTCAGCTTCAGCAGCTCGGAGAGTGCCGCCGTGGCCAGGGTGCCGTCCCCATGGACCAGGCCCAGAGCGCACAGACACAGCAGGCTCTCCGATATGGGCTCCTTCAGCAACGAGCTAAACACACACACATACAGGCAAAATATATTTACCATCATTTAAGTATTTAAGTGAACAGACACATAACCCAAGCTATCATATAGACGTGACGCTCATACATAACAGTACATTTACATTAATGTAAACTATACAAACTCTTCATTACATGGCCCACTTTGGGCAAGAGCCTAAAGCTTATTACCAGCTTTTGACAAAAAAAAAAAAAACAAACAAAAAAACAGATAGCCTTGGGTTTGCTCACCACTTGAAGAGCAACGTTTTGGCCGTGTCCATGCTGCCCAGTCTGTGCTGGAGCAGAGCCAGTGCTGTGAGGATGTAGGCCCTCTCCTTCTCCGTAGAGGCCACAGACAGCGCCTTCTCATAGGCTACACAACACACACCACAGCAGCGATTAACCACAGTGACCACTACTGCCAGTATACCCACACAGACAAAAGCACACTCACAAGGTAATTTGATACCTAATGTTTGTTAAGGTACATAGGTAGTACAGGAGAGTGAGTGATGGTCATAATGTACACCCTTCCCAGAACCCTCCTTCATGAACAGTGCAGTTCCATAACACAAGCACACCTGGGTATCAGCAGCCAAAGCTGCATTTCTTGGCCAGGACATCAAACTTTGAGAACGACAGTGGGACACTCACCAGCGAGGCTTTCCTGCAGGTGGCCTGCTCTGAAGTAGGCCAGGGCCAGCCCCACCAGGTCCTGCAGCTCCCCCAGTGGCGTGGAGGAGTACACACGCACAGCATCCTCACACTGGCCTGTGTCACTGCAGGGGGAGGCACATAGCGTTGGGACAGCAGCAATGGGCACGCTCATGTGTAATCATGCATGATGAGGGACACTGAAGATGTAGTCCTGCCATTAAGGTGCTTGACTAGAAGAAAAAAGCAGTAGTTACCAGAGGGCACGGCCGTAGTTTCTGAGGGCGAAGCTGAGCTCGTCTACGTGAGGAGAGGTCTGGAGCAGTTCCACAGCTCTGAGGGAGAAGACATACACAGTCATGAGGAAAACAGCAAAAGATATGCAGACACAGGAATAAGGGTCATACAATACATCTGAATTTGCTGTAATATACAAGGTAAGCCATGAGTAAGAGTCCTTTCCTCTTTTTTACTGGTTTTATGAAGATTTACCACAGAAGGTCACCAACAAAGGCATTGTTTATACTGTTTATTAACGGAGTGGGCATCAACAGCAAAACATTTTGAAAACATATTGGAAGCCTAAATAAATATGGAGCAGGAGTCATTTGAAATAGTCATCAACAGCATTTTAAGTAATGTAGTAACACTACTGAGACATACCTTCTGTAGGCTACAGTGGCCTGTCTCTTGAGTTGTAGGTGTTCATTGAGATATCCAAGCATGACAAAAGCTGTGGGGTCTGTTTGAATCCTCTCTACAAAAAAGATTTTTAACATGGCTTTCTTTCTGTACTGATAGGTGCACTGGTCATCCAATCTGACATATAGACCCTTTCAACAATAAAAACAAAAATAATGCTTGAACGTTCTATTTGGTTCCCAATCTACTTCCTCTGCATTAAGATAACATATGGAATGTTAAAAAGGAAGTCTTGTGGGGCCAACTATGATGCTGATAATGGAACTCTCTTGAAAGGGTCTATAAAAACTCTGCGTGGAGGACGTAACGCACCTGTGTACTTGCAGAGGGCCACCTGGGCAGCGGAGATGGCGTTCATCTGCAGGATATTGTAGCGGTAGAGCTCAGAGTCCCGGTTGCTCTTGTCCAGCAGCGTGGAGCACACAAAGTGGGCATAGCCTTTCACTCCCTCAGTCTGATACAAGAGTAGAGCAAACACAGGAAGTTACCACTGAATTATCCAATGAGTTGGATAATTGTCTAATTGGTCAAACTCAACCACAGTCAAATGCAGCCAGTAAACAAGGTATAATGACACCCATAAATAACATGAATAAAAGGCTGTGGTAACAGCCCAATCTAAGTGTTAAATTGTGAACTGTACTAAATAGAATGTTTTTTTTGTAATGCTCTATTTTATTTATTTATTTATTTATTTTTAATGGGGGGGACAGCATAATATAATATAGGAAACACCAATCTGTCAGCTGAGAAGGCATGGTCAAAGGCAAGACAGACTAGACAAAGCATCAGAGCTGTGGGTTCAGATAAACACCAAGATGAATGAGACACTCACGTGTGTGTTGAGCTCTGTGGTGTGGCGGAACAGGTCCATGGTGTCGGCGCTGTCCACCATCTCTGCAATCAGAGCCTGTGGAGAACAGCCACACAGCAGTGAAGCAGTATTACAGGTACACATTTCAATTAAGACATCACAGGTTTCAAGCAGTCTTCACTGTATTTAAACTGAAATAGCAGACCATTTCCAGACGGTTTAGTATATTATTGCCTGTGCCAGTGTGATGCAATTCCAATTTACTATAGACCTGTTAACTGACAATCTGCCAACTGTCAAATTTCCTGTAAATCTCCTGTAAGGTAAACATTACCATACCTGTCCAATCCAGCAGTTGACGTTTAGCGGCTCTAGAGACTGTGCAACCTTAAAGGCCTCATGGGCAAGCTGCAATCAAACCAGCAATAGCATTTCAGTTAATCAAGAACAGAACAAATATTCCCACTTGGCTTACACCCTCTTCATTGTCTTACCTCAATGTTTTCTTTTTTCAGGTACAATACACCCAGGTTGGTCCAAGCTACAACATTCTACAGAAAGCAAAGACAGTCAGCAAACGACTCAAGATACAATGTCTAATGATTTAATTGTGTAGAGGATATGCAAACAAATGTGAATTTGTTTTGTACTTACATTTGGTTCCACCTTTACTGATTTAATGAAACAGTGTTGTGCCAGAGCAAAGTTTTCAACACCTGAACGGACAAGATGAGTGAGGAGAAGTATATAATATCAGAGAAGAAGGAGAAAATGGCCACCGTGAATATCACCATGATCCAGTTAAACATCAGCAAACCTGTGGCCATGGCAACAACTCCCAAGGCATTCCAGTAGCTGTTATTGGCACTGTCCAACATGACAGCCTTCTTTATACACTAAAGGGCGAAAGAACAACACAAGCTTATAGACTTCAACTCCCAACATGACCAAAATGTGCTGCTCAATGACCAAGAGAGCAGATCAGCTGAGGGGGGACCTCCTGTTGGACCTGCAAGGCCTTGAGTACCTACCTGTAAGGATTTTTCCAGAAGCGTCTGGATGTCCTGCTCCTGGTTGAGGGGGAGGAGCTTCTGGCACTGGCGGTAGTAGTTGATGCCAAGGTCACACCACAGACTGGCAGCCTCTGGCATCAGCTTCAGGGCTTGGCCATAGCACCTACAGTTCCGATCAACATGTGGAGGAACAACATAAATCATCTTCATTCATCATACAAATACAAGAAATCTTTGCTTGCTTTTTGCAAAAAAAGTAAAATTTTTGCTATTTCTCCATGCTATTTTAGCTGGCAAAAATCAGACCATGAAGGCAAGTGGATGTGTGTGTGTGTGTGTGTGTGTGTGTGTGTGTGTGTGTGTGTGTGTGTGTGTGTGTGTGTGTGTGTGTGTGTGTGTGTGTGTGTGTGTGTGTGTGTGTGTGTGTGTGTGTGTGTGTGTGTGCGTGCGTGCGTGCATGCGTGTGTGTAGACTGTGGGAGAGTGTGTGAGGCCCACCTCTCGCCCAGCCTCAGCAGTGTTCTCTGATCCAGGCGGTGGTTCTGATCCGACGGGCTGTCTCCTGACAAGGCCCCTGGGACCATCACGTGAGCCCTCTCTGGAGCCACGGCACCGCTCAGACTACAGGCATTGCCCAGCAGCTTCCACAAACATGACAGGTCCGGACGCTGCTGGACACCCCTGGAGAGGGGAGGGATGGACAGGACACTTTCATATCAACGCAACAGTCAGATATCCATCTTCATATTCATATCAATCTTCCAATACACTGTAAGATATGCCCTTTTTTTTTTACTCTGAGGAAGACGCAGTGTGTCGAAACGTCAGTCGATTGTGCACTACAAAAAAAGTTAAAAAGTTCTCTGAGTGCTCCGGTCATCCCTGGGTTTAGTCTCTTTGAAGTGGCCCAGGCAGTCTCTCTGACACTGTAAGATACACTGGAATGTTCTAATTTAGCAAATAGCTAAAGCTAGTCATTGAGTCCAATGTGAATTTTCAACAGTGAGATACCTGAACAGGTATTCAATGGCACTTTGAATGAAGTCCACTGCTCTCCCATCTAAGTAGTCTTCCAGTGCACCCCGTGCTAAGGCGAGAAGGCACTCTCCAAGACCTGAGGAAGAATTCAAATAGATTAAGTTTCTGGATCATTCTCGTGGGAAGTAGCTGAAATGACACTTCAGTTTGATTGCATGCAAATCCTATTTGCTTACTGACACAAGAAAGACAGCAGACATGATTAACACAATGCACATGCAGACACACACACAGAAACAGACACACACACACACACACCTTTCAGCGCAGGTACATAGTCCTCTCGCTGGACAATCTTCATGTACTCTCCGGCAGCCTCCTTGGACTTGCCCAGGATCTGCTTGATGGCGGCCATCTGGTAGAGGCTGTAGATGGAGTCGGGCTGCAGCAGGTGGGCCTTGGTGAAGGCCTTGAGCGCAGTGGTGAAGCTGTGGCGGTGCAGGTAGGCCTCGCCCAGGCACTCCCAGCACACCCAGTCCATAGGGTCCGCCCGCAGCGCCGCCTGCAGGCTAGAGGGGACACAGAGGAGGATGGTGACGTTATTTGGATGATGGGTTAAACCAAGTCCTGTCCCAAGTCCAAGTGAAAGGTGGAGGTATGTACTCTGTGACAGCTTGCTGGTGCTCATTGATCTTGAGGTGATATAAGCCCCTTCTCATCCAGGCCCACTTGGCTGACCCAGGGGTGGCTCTCTCAGTCACTGACGTCAAAATGGCCAAGGCAGATTCCTGTCAAAAAAAAGAAACACACACACACACACACAGAGTATATAAACCCCTGTCCTGTTTCACATGCAATGAGTTTGTGCGAAGGTTTCTGGTGTGTGGCGCTCACCATGTCTCCTTGCTCCATGCTGATGTCGACTGCTGCCGCCCCTGCCTCACCATCGCTGCCGTCCAGCTCAAAGGCCCGCTTGTAGCATCCATGCGCTCGGCCCAGGTCACGGGCCACCTCCCGGTAGTAGTGGCCCAGATAGCGGAACACAGAGCCCAGGTGAGGGTCAAGCTTCGCAGCCTGACCCAGACAAACAATGAGAGTAAGGTGAGAGGAGATGAGACCATCAAGACTAGTGAGGTGTTGTTAAGACACCAGCAGAACTTACAATAAGACCCCATAATAATGACACGATTTATAAGAGTCCATTCAGCTCTATTCAATTCCTTCATATGTACTTTAGAAATAAGTATAATCACATACAGTACATTTAACTTTAACAAAACCATGGGCCAGAAAACAAAAAACACAGTTGGGTGGTGATTAAGCATCATATTTATTTCCTCAACATGGAAAAATATTCTATGGGGAAGATAACGATTCTCTGGAGCGGAACATGAACCATTCAGTCCATTTGGAAGACTTCACAAAAATAACCATAGACAAGTGAGGCATCTATCTCAGAAGCCTGTGGAGGATGGATGATGGTGGCACAACAGTCACACTTTGAACCAGTCACAGGAATAATGGGCTCATGTTTTCCTCCTCCACCATGCCACAGTGGCTATGTACTGAAGTAACAAAGATAAAGATAAATTTAGTAGGAAACGGGAAGTGTTTCAGCCCAACCTTGAGGAGGTGCGTGTGTGCTTTATTGCGATCTCGACGCGCCTCTTCCCCCATGAGCCAGTAGAGTCGGCCCAACAGGAAGTAGAGCTCTCCTGAGTCTGGGCAGATTGAGAGGGCCTTCTGGAAGCTACAAAGACACCAAAACAAAACAGACATGGGAAGAGGAGAAACAGACATGCTCATAGAAAAACAACATGGGACATGTGTATTATACTGATTGATATGTGTCTGGGTGTACTGGGTGTGTGTGTGTGTGTGTCAGTGAGTGAGTGAGTGTGTGTGTGTTTGTGTGTGTGTTTGTGTGTGTATAAACACACACCTTTCCTCTGCTTGTTGGAGCTCATCCCGTGCCTGATGGATGAGCCCCTTCAGCGTAACTGCCTCTACAGAGTCAGGATGGGACGTCCCCAACTCCGTTGATACCTGCATCAGGAACAGAGGACAAGTGACTAATTCACCTTTAGTTGCTACATTTACCTAAATATGCTCCCAGTTCCAATTATTTGAGGGCTGTGGAAATATAAAATCACATGCACTAAGGTGATTTATACCTGCAATGCTTGTTCAATTTGGCCTTTCTGCAAGTAGATCCTGCCTTTAAAAGATAACAGGACGGGATCATTTCTGAAATCAGATATCTAAAAGAAAGGGGGGAAAAAACACATTTCCATTGCATTAGATTTACATTATGAATGTCCTCTGTATGCATCAGTGTTTGAGCCACACATATGTGTGTCCACTGTTAGTGCACCTGAGTGAGTGTGTCCAGCGCTTCATCAGATGTGGTTTCAGTTCCACTCCTCACAAGAGACTCCAGCTTGAGCTTCTGCAACTTCTGGCTCAATTCTGTATCACTGTCCTTACAGCAACTCAGTCCTAAGTTGAGCAACCACACACACACACACACGAATGCACACAAACACACACACACACGAATGCACACAAACACACACACACACGAATGCACACAAACACACACACAGGCAGACACACAGACACACACATGACATGACAATATTGACAATAATGACAAATTGACAATACAGGCTTTAATGCTCTGACACACATATGGATATAACTGATCAGGTGGAAAGTACACTGTACCTTGACTGCACGCCTTGGCACTATCTGTGTATTTGTGAATCTTGAGCTGAGCCTGGGCCAAGCTATACCAGCCAACCACAGAGGAACGCATCTGCTTCAATCCTGACGGAGCACAGAGATGATGTTTAGGCTTTTGATCAAATGTTGGGAAAGGCTGGCAGGTGAAACAAACAAAACATGCGGAGATATATCCAATGGCATTGTTGCAGTCTGGCTACGTATGCACCTGGTAAAGAAGGCATCTATACATGCACAGGTCTTAAGATTAGGGAAGCCAATGACATTTACCAGGTTTGGGATACATCCTTCTTTTGCCTGTATTTAAATCTGTCTATAGGCACATTCAAATTAATGCAGTGCTGCGCAGATCTGGCTGACCGTGATGCATGTTTGCATTGTGCAAAAGTCCAGCATGCATCACGGTAAGCCAGATCAGTGCAGCGCTAAATCACGTCGAATGCGTCTTCTGCTACTCTGACTGATGTCATGGCCACTGCCCCCACACTCACCCTGAGACAGGCTCTTGATGGCGTCCTCATACTTCTTCTGGTCCAGAGCCGTGACTCCCAGGCCCAGGAGAGCTGGCCCACTGCCTGCGTCCAACTCCAGCAGACGCCTGAAGCATCCAACGGCCTCCTCACTGCATGCTCCTGCCAAGCAACATAAGGCACAACACCACTCACCAAGTTCTGATAACTTGAAGAGATAAACCTATAAAAACACTTATTCATGTATAAGTAACATGCATAATATATTGTTGTCATAACAGATTTTGACTGTTTTTTGAGTGTTTGTGAAGCACCTGTAATAAACATCAGACTATTTATGCATGTTTTAAATGAGATATTAACAGCTGAAAAAGACAACAACATACAGTAAGTTCAATGCCTGAATTACAAATCCCAATTTAAGGCAGTCCTTACCTGACTTTAGGTAGTGTGAGCACAGGACCTCCAAGGGGAATTTTTGGGAGGGGTAAGTGGACAGCATCATCTCACAGACTTCTTTCAGTTTGGCTTCTTCATGTGGAAGCTGGACAGAAAACATGCAATTGTACTCACGTTGGGACTGACATATGGGCTAGAGTTCATTTAATCTATTCAGTTATACATTGAAGTTATCTAATGCCATTCTAATCTAATGCAATTACGGTTATTATTAAGTAAAAGTAGTTCATTAAGTTGCATGTCAGTAAGAGGAACAGGCTTGCCTTTGACAGACATGTGAGGAAGTCCATTGAGAGTTTCTTGTGGTCTTCACAAGGGGCAGATTCTGTGAGAGTCATGGCTTTCTCAAAAGCAGTTATAAGCTGAGAGAGAGGGACCAGAGACCAGTGTAAACTAAGAAGGTCTAACAAGACTTAGGCGAAGATGATAACGTAAATTCACTGCATAAAGGTTTCCTGTAGACATGTAGACTTTACTGAACTACAAATCCTGAGCACAGCAGCAAAAACGTGTCATGAGTTCGAGAAGTTTACATGTGTGCACTGCCACCAAACCATCACACAGACAGACCAAATCTGTTACTACAAAATGTAGGTGAGCTCTGGCCCTGAACCTGGCCTATTAGAAAGCCTCGGTGCTTTTGACAGGGTTGGCGGGGCTATTTCTGCACTTACGTGCTGCTGGGTCTCGTTGTCCTGCTCCTCCACGCTGTCCTGTAGGATCTGCGCCATCTCCCTCCAGAGCTGCAGCTGCTCGGCCTGGTCGGCCTCACCCTCCTCCTTCAGCTGCAGCAGCCTGCTCCACACACGAGCCACCTGCACACAGCACACACCACAAAACACAGAGGCCAGTGAGAACAGTGCGGTAAAGGCAACTTGATGGTGGACATTTAGAAATTCCAGAAATTCATGAACTCTTCGCTACAAGAGTCAGGAGAAGACACTTAGTCGAAACATTTTAAATGGTTAAAGTAACAGGACAAGAGTCATCATCGGATCTGGTCTGCATATCTGACAAATCACTTGATTTTTAATGCACACCTGCAAATAGTCCTTCTCTTGGAGGTGGAGGTCCACCAGCTTCCTGCTCACCTCTTGGCACTTGACTTTGTCTGAACTGTAGGATTTGACAGGTCAAATATTACAACCACAGAGTAAGTCACAAGTCAAATAGTTACACAAGATAACATCCTAGAATGTGTCAATGATGACGTAAAAGTTCACCTTTCATACAATGTGATGAGTTTCTGGTATACCACAGGGAGTTCACTCTTATCTGTCTCGTTGTTCTTCTCATATAGGTTTGCCAATCCCTTCAAAGGAAAACTTCATTTAGTCATGCAAATAAAAGCATTTCTTGATTGAAGAAAACCCAAAACAATTATCAGATGAATACACAATTTAACTAAGAAAAATACATTATATAAGTAGGTCATATGTACTTTAACATGGCACCCAACCAAGACGAGCATGACTATGTTGCCTAGAGATTCAATTCCAAGGCTGCATTCCTACCTGCCATGCCAGTAGCTGGTCAGGCTCGAGCTCGGCAGCCTTCTTGTATGCTGCTTTGGCCTGGTCAGGCTGGTCCAGCTCCCCAGCGGCCACTCCAATGAACACCCAGGCATTGTAGTTGTTCTTCTCGAGCTTGAGAACATTCTGGAAGAATATACACAACTTAATATTGACTTCAGCCTTTTTTCCAAAACAAATCATCCTAGATATCTGGGCAGGGTGTACCTTGCAATGTTTAAGTGCTTCTTTGTATTCTTTGTTCTTGATGGCTTCCCTTGCACTTTTCAGGGCAGCCTTCACCTCTTTACTGGACATCCTTTCCTATAAAAGAAAATAACACAAACCATTGGTCCAATTTCGCTACGGAATGGGTTGGCCTTCAGCTTTCTGACAACTGTCAACTGCCATTCTGCTGATAATCAAAACCAGCTAAGATAATAAATTTCAGATCTGTCATTTTATCATAAATTCTACTATTCTGTACCAGTAGTGATTCACTGACTGTATACTTCCAGTATATTTTGGGGCGAGGCTTCTCAGAAAATCCAAAACAGTGTCGTGGCACGTTCCAAACAGTATCTGACACGTATCTTGAGCAGGCTTCGAAAAATAGTTTCCAGTGTCACAAAATTGAACCCGTGCACCACTGATGGCTGTGGTCCAGAAATTTGACTAGTTTCAATTGCCAAACTGTGTGGTGGTAGAAGAGTGCCCCCTGAATCCAGCTTAGTGAGTGCTTTGACATGGCTAACGTTAACCTAACTTATATCCGCTCGTTAACGTTATAGTGGAGCATAAAATCACAGACTTAACGTAACGTATTACGTAAACATAATTGAGACATAAGAAATCATAAATAAACAGTAAGCTAGCTAAGTTGCCCTAGCCAATTAGCTCCTATAACGTTAACGTTAACGTTACTGACATGCAAGTCAGCTTTGGCTAGCAGATAGCTATTCAGAGAAATAAGTTCTACTTTAGCTGATATTCCTCTAAATCTAGCAGCAACGTCATCGGGGACGAGTATTCTCCACGACTTTTAATATATAGTGAATGTGTCAGATGATAAATTTTAGCTGTTATTTACCTGGTGCCTTGTGTGGGAAGGCTATCGAAAGAGTTAATCAAGCAACAGCACATAACCTAACTCCTTGTTAGAGAAACTACAAATCATCCCATAATGCACTGGTTCGAATTGTAGGCGTGAACAAGGAAACTGGTTTTAGCAGTTCATGAAAAAAAAGCTTTGGTTTGTTATTCTAATGAGAAGAATGACAGATAAGTAAAAATGCGACTGTTTTAAGAAAGATGGGTTGAGCTAATTCAGTTTCACGGCAACAGAGGTTGGTCTGGTGTTTTGTTGATTGAAATCTCGTGATTTGCCTCATCTGGAGAGCTGACCTAACGTACCGCTAGGTTTTCAGAAGTGACATGATGTATCAACTTCTACACCACCTTCTGATTCTCCTGTTGACATTTTACCAATCCACTGTGCAATGTTTGAACTTGAACTTCACAAAAACCAGGCCTAATATTGTAGTGGTGCTGTCTGATGCCTTTGTAAGTATGTTTACAAGTATTATCTATAAAATAGAGTTTGTCTATTGATTGTATTGTACTGGCAAAAGTTTTACTTGAAAAACGTGTACTCCCATGAAGGATGGAAGGTTGACATTTGCCCCTGGTAGAGATGTTGTTCAGTTGCCTTATATCAATTACATGAGGGAATTGGGAGCAATATTTTTGAACTCCTACACAAACTCTCCAGTATGCTGTCCTTCAAGAGCAGGTGAGTTGATGTGAGATGGTGCATGCTTTTATGTGTTATGTCAAAGTTACTACCTCTGCTGTTTGTGTGTGTGTGACCGTGCAGTACTTCTTTTTGTCCTAATAGACTGTTGATATTTTCCCAGCTATGTGGAGTGGTCGTTTTGTGCATTTGACTCAGTCATGGAACAATTACAAATGCCTTGATGCAAACGCCACCACATGGATGGATCAGTTGAAGCAAAGTGGATATCAGACGCTCAGTTTAGGAAAATTAGACTTCACGTCAGGAGGTCACACTGTCAGGTAAATGTCAGGTCTAGCAGAAAATCATCTTCAGGGGCATGCAAATGATTTGTCCTCTTATTGTATGACGATTTGTTGTAATTCAGCTAGTGTGCTGAGCCACTCTTATGTACTGGATGTGATTGTATCATTAACCACAATGGTATGTCATCCATGACAATTTTATAATTTTTACCTATCAGCAATCGGGTGGAGGCCTGGACTCGAGATGTGCCCTTCCTTCTCCGCCAGGAGGGTCGACCCGTGGCCGATCTCGTCGGTAACTCGTCCACTGTGCGCGTCATGACCCATGACTGGAAGAACACAGACATGGCCTCCGAATGGATACGCCACATTGCTCAGCCATCCCAACCCTTCGCCCTGTACCTGGGCCTCAATCTGCCACATCCATACAAGACTGAAGCTCTGGGGCCAGATGCTGGAGGCTCAACATTCCGCACATCACCCTACTGGCTAAAAAAGGCACTGCAAAGACATTTCATTCTTCTGTTCTCAACTAGAGCACAATGTACATTACCTAGTTATAATAGCAAGTTTAAGTATTATGTTGTTTTGTTTTATTTCATGCAGTGTACTGTACTAGACAGAACAGTGCTCTATACAATGTTAAGAAGAGTCATAACAGAAATGGAAGCCTAAGCACATCCAAGAGTAGCAGTGCCAGAAAAGTAGTGTTGATTTGACTTTAAAAATTACTAATACTTTTTATTGACCTTTCCCAGGTGTCATATGAACACATCTCTGTGCCAGAGTGGTTGCCTTTCTCCGAGATGCACCCAGTAGATTACTACTCCACCATAACCAAGAACTGCAGTTCCAGTTTCTCACAAGAGGAGATCAGGAATATTAGGGCTCATTACTATGCCATGTGTGCAGAAACAGATAGCATGCTGGGTAAACAGTAATTCCCTGTATTAAGCATATTCATCATATAGCATACTTTATTCTCATGTTTGGTTATTATGTGCTAGAAATCTTGAAGCAATGGCCCCATGTATAATCGAATGTATTCAGCAGTTTTGAATGGTTCCTGAATGGAATTGCATAGTTACTCACCCAAATTTGTCAAATGTATCACTACAGGTGAGGTGATAACAGCCCTTCGTGACAAAGGGCTACTTAACAACACAGTTCTGCTCTACACCTCGGACCATGGAGATCTGGCTATGGAACACAGACAGTTCTATAAGATGTCCATGTTCGAGGGCAGCTCCCATGTTCCTCTGCTCATAATGGGACCAGGAATAAAGTCTGGACTGCAGCTTAGTCAGCCTGTCTCGCTGGTGGATATCTACCCTACGTTAATGGGTGAGTTCCGCTAAGTTGCCACTTGGCAGCCATCTTGCTAACGCCTTTAGGCAGTTATTATTTCAGACTTACAAGATCAGGCTACTATTCAAATGAATCAGAAGGCACACGTAACTCCAAATGGAGAGGTCATATTGACATGAAAAGTAGATCAGGCAAATCTGTGTTTAAGTCTAAATTGAACAGTACAAATATCTCCCTCCAAATCATTAAAATAAAATAAGGTAATTACACTAACTTGCTCACACGCATGCGCCAACATTTTGCTGCATGGCTATTACCATGGTGACTGGGTAGTAAACAGAAACCAAAAGGTTAATCATGCCGTTTCCAACAATGCAATTGGTAACTTAGATTACAGGGCAGGATTTCCTGCTCGGCCGACAATTGGCCTTTGGCAGGTTATGTGTAGTAGACATGGGCAGGTTATGTGTAGTAGACAACTGTCATCTTGGCGTTATGAACTGTCTCCATACATTTTTATAGAGGATTCTGTAAGTGCCTTGTCTCCTCATTAAAGCTGCAGTTGGTAAGATTTTTTTGATCATATTCACTGAAACTGACACTATGCTCTGACAGAACAACATAAATCAGCCGGTTTTAGAAAAAAAAACGCACTTCTACCTCCACCTAGAGCCTGTTATTTGTTTTGCAAAAATCCACAGCTCCCGGTTCTTCTGGTCCAATCAGAGCAGGGCAGTGTGAGATCTGACTGTCAATCACAGTCTAGTGCAGTCTGGTGCGCACTGACAAGCACAAACTCGATGAGAAGGTGCTCGGTGGTAGTGGGGGAGGGTCATGAGAGTTGTAAACATTCAAAATGTTGGCTAAATAAAGTCTCTGTTTATAGTTCTATTATTAAGCAATCACTTTTGTATAAAGTGACTTAAGAGACATTAAATAAAGAATATGCAAGGAGTGTAGTTGTCAAGAAGGGAAATATTGTAGGCCTGTACCATATCATTTAAATAGGATGGTGATGAAGCAGTGGCTGACCTACAAAGAAGACTGACAGATGTAAATTTAATTTTAGCAGCTTATGGAAGCCAGAGGATGTTGACTAGAAGAGGAGTTACAATTGTCCTTTTAGGCTCGATGCTCAAATGTGCTGCCACATTCTTTATCATTTGCAAGTCATGTCACCTTGGAAATGGATTTTTTGGATTTTTGAAATACAATCTATGAAATTACTTTTTCATCAAAACTATAATTTGTATTTTGTATCAAAATTGTACAATCCTTACACACACACACACACACACAAACACACACACACAAAAAGTCCTAAATTACAGAAAATACTGGACTTGGGTAATTTTGTTTGAGTGAATAAAGAGTGCAATTCAGCAATATCTTTTATTGGCCAAAATACTTTATTTGATTTATCAGTGAGGGAAATAAAGACCAATAATAAAACAACTAAACAAACGGTAGTAATAATAATAATAGATACAGGTGTAGTCTTCTGATGCCACATTGCAGTCATCCAGTCTAGTACAAATGTAGTCATCCATTACAAATGGAGACAGATGTTTGTCCTCGGCAAAATATCCTGTGCCATAATGTAAAAGAGGACATGCATTAATTCAACTCAATCAGTTCATTGATTTATCAGAATCAAAGTGCTGTACCCAGGGTTATGGGACATCCTAATAACTACTCAACTCTTTTTTTGTTCTTTTGTAATAATTATTTTTGAATATCTAGGAACAAAGATATTTCCCTGAGTTTCTGCTTGTTTGAGCAGCTTCATACCTTGGACATCTCCCTTCTCTGTTTTCAGTTTGTACTTCGTCCTCCAAGTCATCATTTTCCAGTTCAGGCTGGACTCGGTGCCTATCAAAATTCATTCATTCCAAATAAATATCAGTTAAAAGGTACAGCTTGATTTCCAATACCAATTCTATTCCAGATCCAATTTTTCAGTGTTCTCAACTCACTCATTTCCACAGGGACAGGAAGTTCTGTTTGCTTAACCAGGCTCATCTCCTGCTCCCTTCCCTCCACTGGTTCCTCCTCACCATCACAGGCAGGACTCTCTAATATAAAACATGCTTTTATTATTGAGGCTCAGTCATTTATAATAAGTGTCTCAGTCCAAACATTAACCTAACCATTCTGAAATACAAATGTTTTAATTCTAGTCCACTATTTCACTTACGTGTCCTCGTTTTGTCCTGGATGGCTGGTGTCCCCTGAATGACCATGTTCTGCCATCTCTGGCTGCAGGCCTTTTTGCCTGACAGGGGTGCACAGCCTGTAGAAAAGATCAGACAACGAATTGCTGAATTACACTAAAGCATTCCACGTGATCGTATATTCTATTTTTACTCTTTTTCTTAAGTTTACTTACGCTTTTCCATGTTGTCCTGGACAACTGGTGTCCATCCCAGGATCATATCCTGCCATTTCTGGCTCCAGGCCTTTTTTCCCCTCAGGGGCAAGCAGGCTACTGAAATGGTAATAGGAATATTTGGTCAGCCATTATTTCAAACACTACTGAATTACCCTACTTTAATCTCATACACTTCCTGTTCTTACTCGGGGGATTGATCTTTGCGTCTCCATGACCGCAGTTCGTCTCCCTTGGTGCCTCGGCCTGCACCTGTGGGACCTCATCAGTCTTGTAGTCCTGGGTGGACTTCTCCTTTTCAACGTTCTCCATGTCACCCAGATAGTGGGGCCTCTGGGCTCTCAGCTGGACCTTCAGGGGTTTCCGAGAGTCCTGCGAAGCCTGCAGGGTGATATCCATCTTCTCTTGGACTTTGGTCCTTGCTGGCTTGCCCTCTTCCCCCCCCGGCTTCCATCCAGAGGCCACAAATCGAGCTCTTCCCCTGTCCTGCTTGGAGGACTTCGATTCAGACTTGGGCACCTTTTCCTCTGATTTTACTTTTTTATTCAGTCCCCTGTTCCACTTCCGGTCCATCCTCTCCATGGCCTGCATCTTGCTAATGCGCAAGTTTCTGCGGCGCTGTTTGTTTTTTTCTTTTACTGACCTTGCTCCTGATGCTGGCCCAGACAGACCTCAGGGCATCAATGAAGCATCCACGGGACTCCATTTTCAGCCCTTTGAGTCCCTTCTTAGGTTTTACCTTTAATCTTAATTCAAAACTGTGAAGTAATGGAAAAAAAGAAGCAATAGCAGGAAGAATGTTTTCCCTAATGCTGTCTCTGTATCAGTCTGTGTCAAAGTGACAGTGTTTTGTTTGAATGTTCATAGCAGAACTCTCAGCTAATTATGTCATAGACATAAGCATGATGTCATAATTGATAAATGCAAGAATTCCGAGAGTATGCCTGATGAGGTTTTGTTTATTCAGCTCTGTAGACTATATAATAGCCTAATAATACTACTACTACTACTACTACTACTACTACTACTACTACTACTAATAATAATAATAATAATAATTTTACATAGCACTTTTCAAGCACACAATTTTAGCAACAAAAAACAACAAAAAAATCAGAAACACTAATTTAAAAAGATTAAAAGGAATATACAAAAAATGTACTGTGTGCTCTGTGCCGTTTATGAACTGTGCACAAAGAAAAGGCAGTAATAAAAAAAATACAGTAAATTAAATCATGCTAAAATAAAAATGATAGTAATAAAGTGAAATAAAAGAAAACATAGAATGAACCCCTCACTGAAGAAACTCTATTTTGTAAGTGTGTCTTAAGGGCAGATATAAAGCCTGACACTGACGGCGCAGAATAAATGTTGTGAGGGTTGTTCCAGAGTTTAGGGGCCCTAACTGGAAAAGATTTGTTATGGAATAGCCAAAAGACCTAGGATGGAGGATCTGAGGGGCCCAGCAGGACAGTAGAGGGTTTAACTAGATCGGCACATAACCTGGACATCATGATTGATGACCGACTTAACTTATCTGAGCATGTAGCCTCAATTGCAAAATCATATCGGTTTATCCTTTCTGACACAAGATTCCACACAACTTTTTGTACAGGCCATGGTTATCTTAAAGCTGTCACTGTTAGCTGGCCTACCTGCTTGTGTAGTAAGATCGTTACAACTGCTTCAGAGTGTTGCAGCACGCCTGGTCTTCAATCGGCCAGGGAGGACACATGTAACTCCTCTCCTAGTTACCCTCCATTGGCTCCCTATGGTGGCTGGAATTCAATTTAAATCTCTCACTTTGGCCTATATATGACTGGATCTGCTCGCTGCTATCCTAATTCAATGATCAAGATGTATATCCCCAACCACCCACTGCGGTCTTCTGATGAGCGTCTGTTGTGTCGACCAGCTATAAACGCTAGGTCAAATTCAAGACTCTTTTCCTCAGTGGTTCCTTGTTGGTGGATTGAGTTGCCCAGTGCTCTCTGTTCCTGTGATAGTTTTGGGTCTTTCTAGAGGGGTCTAAAGGCATATCTGTTCAACATGCACTTAGTTTCTTAAGTGTTTCTTAGACGTTATGGTTTGTACATTATAGTATTTATTTATTTTCATTAGGCAATTGATTGAATTGACATTGTGGTTTATTATTTCTATTCTCCTTAATGTAGTCTTACCAACTTTTTTAATTGTTTACTGTTAAATTTAACTTTGTATTGTTGTTATATGTGTGTCGCTTTGGACAAAAGGGTCTGCTAAATACCATAACCATAACCATAAGTTGGTGGTAGTTAGTGTTTTCTGTGAGATGGATGCTGAATCGGAAAAGTTTATAAGGTTTATAACATGTTTCATTGTATGCTCATGTTTAATTGCTTATGCACATTTTAAATACCTTTGTGTTGCAAATCATAGTGCTTTCCTGGATTCTACTGCAGTAGTTAGCATTATTCAATTGTTGGATTTTGTTACCTAGTAAATGTTACATGCATTCTTTATCTTCCCAGAGTTGGCTGGTATCCCAAGCCCTGGTGGTCTGAGTGGTTTCTCCCTATTGCCTCTTCTGTCTGGGTCCAATGGCTCGAGACCAAGCTGGGTGCTGAGTGAATACCATGGTTGCAATACCAACGCCTCGACATACATGCTGAGGATAGGCCAGTGGAAGTACATAGCCTATGCAGATGGCACTAGTGTCCCCCCACAATTGTTTGGTGAGACCCTCATACTTCTTGAATTTCCCCTTGGGGATCAATAAAGTATCTATCTATCTATCTCATACAACTTTGTATTATGAATTTCATGTATCAGTTGAAATTCATGATATATCATGGAGCCAGCTCCACTTTGATTAAAGAACAGTTATATCTCAGAGAAAAGTAGGTGATTGTGAGGGACCAAGGCGACCACCCCACGTTTAGGGAGGTGCGCCACTGGATTAGGTGGTGTTGAGGGAAGGCAGGAGACAGCAGTTCCGTACAAAAATATAGTCATTTATTGTCCATAAACAAACAGGCAGATCCAGGAGCACAATTGGAGTCCAAACATGAAATGCAGGGTTCTTCAGTCTACAAACATGTACCATGCCATAAAACTAGGCACCAGGAACCTACTCTTTCTAGGCTCCCTGTCCAAACAAGGTGACCTTGTAACTTTGGACCTCTTCCGCGTGTCTTCCTGGTTATCGTGTCTCTCTCCCGTGTGAAATAAGCCTGCCTTTAAATATGCTAGGCAATTACCCCAATCAGTATGTTGGGCTAAACCATTGTAGAGGGGTGAAGGTCTATACCATTATGCCCACACAGTTAAAATCTCCCAATATAAAGACACATACATACACCTACATACACAAGACATAAACAGCAATAAAACAAACTGAGTGCAGGTGAGTGTGTTTGGCTGCAGTCCATGCATGTGTGGCACAAGGCAGTTTTTCAAATGTTTGTCGTAGGGGAAAAGGAGAGGACTCCTCCTTTTTCACAGTGATCTATTGTATATCTGTACCATTTATTTAATGGAGGTCACTTTTCCTTAAACAATGTTCATCACTGAGTGTCAATTTACAGTAGAAGGTGGTCAGCAGATCACTTGAGCTAGTCTGATGCAACGTTCTCCTTTTTTTAGATCTTTCTAAGGATAAAGAGGAACTAAAGAACCTGGCCTCATCCTTACCTGAAGTGGTCCAGCATTTGGACTTACAATTGCGCTCTGCAGTGGACTACCCCACTGTCTCCAAAGAGGTTCACCTCTACAACAGGCAAGAATTTCTCTCATGGAGACAGAGCCTGGGAAACAACTACACTCAAGTTATTGCCAATCTGCGCTGGCACCTGGACTGGCAGAGAAATCCGCAGGGCAATATGAAGGCCATTGAAGAATGGCTGATGGCTCACCCGTGACTTATTTTGATGCTGGATGTCATTTGTGAGGTTTCTTTCTTCAAAGATGTATCTTTCATCTTGTACATTTTAGTATGTTTTCTGCTGCTTTTAATTAATTGATGTCTATTTGTCTTCATGAGACTTTATGATCAATAACTTTGCATCAAAGCTTAAGGTCTGTAGATGTCCAGGGGTGAGATCTATCGTTTTGTCTCTGTCACTCCACTCATTCACTTGAGCACTTTTTGGCAGATTCTATCTTGATATGTTGATACATTCTGTCCTTTCATCACCTAAAATAAAATAAAGTCTTATTTACATTATTTTATGTATGTTTTTGTATGTATTAGCCAGGCTACACAATCTTCCACTTGATTTATATTTGAACAATTTGCAGTTTGTTGGGACAAAACCTGACTGCAAAAGTTCAACAGACCTTGTTTTCCTTCCCCATTCCACACCGGTTGGTGGCGACAACGTGCCAGTTGCTAAGGCTATCGGAAGAACACTGTTGACGAAGTAGTTCTACATTGGCCATGTGAGATGCTTTGGTCATGCACATTTATTTTGTACAGTAAACATTTTTAGATTGTTAATCGCTTTTGTGAGTAATATTTAACAAAATGAAGAGGAAGGTTGAAGAAACTACTACGGACGGTGACAATGAGGTATTGTTGTTGTATTATCAGGATTGCTATTAAGAGAGTATAAGGTTAGCTATGATACATCTCTGAAAGCTTTTAGCCACCGCTAGCATGTCTGTTTCAGCTGAGATCCTTCTTTTCTTGTACCATGTTTGTTTACAATACATCGTTTTGGGCATGGAGCACAATACATTTCAAGAGTTTTGGCAGTCCTGTCTGTGAACGAACTAATGAACGAACGAACGTTACCAGTCAGTTTAGTCAACCAAAACGACTCTCTTGCACAAGTCCTTGGTTTATTGATAAACCTTAATATTTGTAAGGTACAAGACGTGGCAGTGCAATGAGCCAAAAGGTTGTGCTTTCGACGTAATGTAAGTTAGCGTTACAACTTGCCTGTATACTGTATGTTTTTTGTTTCCATGCAATGTCAAGACGGAATCCATTGAGCCGAATCTGGATGAAGATGGGGACGAGAGGCCGACGAAAGCCCCCAAAGGCGATTCAAAGAGAAAGGCTTCAAATCCTGACCTCGTTCGCCCACTGAAAGTGTCAAATAAGGATTTATACAAAGCTCCCACTCCAGAGGAGTTGAACCAGCTGAAGGAGACCGAGAGTCTGTTTCATTGCAGCTTGTTGAAAATGCAGGTCAGTAGGGAAGATGATGCATTTGACTCTCTCCCACCTTGGCATGTTGGGAGACTATCAAATTGATGGTATCAATTAAGTGCAGCATCACATGTCATTGTGTGTTTGGTCAATGTATTTGCACTTTAATGTGTATCTTTGTATGTGATGTGTATGTCATACATGAAGAATTGCTTTACTAACTACTTGTTTCCCTTTAATGAGCAGATGGAGGAGCTCCTGAAGGAGGTGGCTTTAAGTGACAACAAGAAGCGACTGGTGGACTCCTTTGTGTTGAAGATAACTGAACTTCTCCAGTCTGTGCCAGAGTCCTCTGTGGTTGAGGTCAGTGTATTGTAACGGAATCTTAGGGCCAGTGTCCAGCCTTTTAACAGCAGGAGTGTATATACATCTATGAGCAGGAGGCTTCTGACAGACCAATCTCATTCTGCCTTCTTTCTCTCTTTATCCTCAGGTGAGTGACACCACATGGCTGTCAAAGGTGGAGGTGCCATTCATTCTGGTCCCCAAATCAACCAAAGGCAAGTTTCACATGGAGCCGCCAGCCTCAGTGGCCCTGATTGGGAGCTATCCTCTGGGCACCTGCATCAAACCACGAGTTGCTGTGGACCTGATGGTCACCATCCCTTCTGTAAGTCACATGTATTGGAAAACAACATAGACGTTTTTGCATGGTATCCATTGCATATTATGCACGTGTAATGTATTTCTTACATATGTTTTATGAATATTTTTCTAAAATGAGAAGGAATATTAAAGGGGCGTTCTGTTGTGAAATTCTGTAAGATTTGAGTTGTCTTAAAAGCACCATTACTTTCGCAATGATGCCCCTCCATTGACTTGATTTACTATTGTTCTGCTTCTTAGAGTGTAATACATCCAATGGATGCCATCAACCAGCGGTACTCCCGGAAGAGGGCACTATACCTTGCTGGTCTGGCAGAGCATCTCCTCTCTTCTAAAGAGGTTGGAACGCTGCGCTATTCTTGTCTCCATGGCAACCGCCTCCGGCCCATCTTGCTGCTGACGCCTCCAGGTAAGTGGCCTGGTCTTCTCTTGTGATCTGTTTGCCTAAATCTTAGTGCACTGCACACTTTTATTTAGCTCTCCTGATTTAGCCAGAGAGCAGCACCTGGTGACTGAACCCATGTTTTATGGACTATCAATGTTTACTAAAAGTGTTGTTTGCATCAGCATCTTGGTAGATCCAGGTCTCTGTTTGGTAAGTCTGGATTTACGTATTCTGCTGACAGATTAACAGCTCTCCTTTCAGCGAAACCCTCTGGCACCCAATATGCCTGCTGGGACAATGCTGGAGAGAACATCACACACACACACACACACACACACACAAACACACACTCTAGGGCTGTCAATCTTCTTCCATAACCCAATGCTCAAATTTAGCCTATTATTCATATTTACGATGCATCTCTCTATACACCGTATAAACCGGCTTATGCATTGCCAATGCCACTATAAACGTGTGGTTTTGAACAAAAGCTCAGTCTACCAACGATATCTGTGCAACTTGAATGGTTTCAATTTCTTTTGGGCAGATGCTGCGCACGCACACTGAATGAACGCCACTACCACTTTATTGAATTCCTATGTTTGATGACGCCAAATTAGCAAGTATTTCCTGTAGCTGCGTGGTTCCTCGTCCTCGGACTGTTTACCTACCTAGCTTGTCAGGTGGGGTATACTACAAATCTCGATTAGTGGGTTAGCAAGGTATGTTGCGCTCAAAGCCAGGGTATGCTGTGACACGAAAGTAGATCTGTTTTAGCATCGCCGTATCACCATGGTGTCTAATGCTGTCAACCTGGTCGGGAGCAGGTTATGTGCTAAGTTATAGCTCAAATCATGTAAAGCTACCGCCCACTGACCAATCAATTATCTTGAAAAACGAAGTTATCTCACGTGTAGGATTCTGTCATACATCTTACAGGTGGAGCTCCGCCTCTACACACATTTTGGATATCGTATGCGCTTTAATAGTGTTGTACGTGCAAATATGCCACTATGGACATGGATGCAATACAACATCTGATGACAATCGATTTATTTGATGTTTATTTATTTGACTAAAAATAACCGCCGTGTAGATTACGAAAATTACTCAGATTACTCATAAATTCGGAGGTAATATAAAAAAAATAATAATTTAAAAGTTGGGGCAGCCGTGGCCTACTGGTTAGCGCTTCGTACTTGTAACCTGAGGGTTGCCGGTTCGAAACCCCGACCAGTAGGCACGGCTGAAGTGCCCTTGAGCAAGGCACCTAACCCCTCATTGCTCTACTAGCGCCGCTGTTGTTGCAGGCTGTTGTTGTACTTCACTCTCACTGTGCCACCTAATTCATTAGGGGATAAATGCAGAGACCAAATTTCCCTCACTGTATCAAAAGAGTATAGATACTTATACTTATACTATACTATAGTTGTTTTTTTAATAGCCTATAGGCGTTCTTGTGTGTCTCCACGTTTCACGGTTGGTCAATATCATCCCAACACCGAGAACGTGCACAGATCTGAGTTTAAAGCCTAGTTTGACATATCACATAACTGCTGTGTAGTATCACTTAACTATACCCCTGAGTCAAGGCTTTGGGATAAATGCATATGTCTGCTACATATTCAGATGTGCACTCAGGCTGCTTGCTGCTACATATTCTGCAGATTACGACATCATTAGGCTAATTGTTATTTCTCCGTTTTCTGATGGAAATCCAAAAACGTTCCACACATCGCTGAAATGGTCAGGAGTGATCTCCACATCGCTTCTGCCATATTTAGATTGTGCATTAGACGTGACAAAAGCATTTAATTTTCACATATTTGCTAAAGTTAGCCAACACATAAAAAAACTCCCTAAAAAAACACATTCGAATAGTAATTTCCAAATTCGATTAGTATTGATTTTTTAAATATTTGATTTATATTCGACTTTAGAAATTCGTTCCAACAGCCCTAACACACACACACATTTAATGTTCCTTGATTTAAAGAAATATACTTTTGAAGACAGTCTGATTTTACTTTTGTGCAACCCACAGGTAAAAATACTAGTAGTCTGACGTTACGCATCCATGCCTGCCCCCCATCTGACTTCCTGAAGCCGAGTCACCTCAACCCCCGCAAGAGCAAGATCCAGACCGAGTGGTACACAGGCATCGATGCCCCACAGCCAGGTAACGAGACTAGCTCAGTGTTTCCCACAGAATTTGATTGAATTTGTGGCGGTAGCATGACTTGGACACAAAGGGGGGGGGGGGGGGGGGGTGTATAGGTCTAATTGAGTGCCTGTAACTTTAAGACGTTCGTGCGGGAACCCTTGCAATCGTAACACAGTTAAAAGGCTGCTGATGTGTGGATGCAATTCATAATGTTTATCAATGATAATTGAATGATGTTCCTGTCTGAACTGGGGCCAAAGGTTCCTTCTTTCAGATCCATATCCATTTCAGTTGGGCTAATTAAAGTAGGGCTGCAGAATTCTCGCAATATGAACCAACGCAATTACCCAATCACAAAAGCTATAAATAATCGTGCACAGTTGATTTTGTCACATTTCTGACTTTTATATTGATTTCATACCCATTGACTATGCCACTTCTGGTTGGTGGGTGTGCGTAGTGCGTGAGGGGCACAGAAATTCTGATTGGTGAGCTTCACAGTCGGTTGGGGTTTCTGCCTCTTGTGCACTGGGCGTGCTCACCAATTAGTGATGGCCCTAATTAAAGAGACATTAGGAATATTGAACCTAATCAATTCATTGATACAAAAAAAAATCACAATATCTGTCAGAAAAATCGCAATTAGATATTTTCCCCAAATCGTGCAGCCCTAGTACTGTATGTAGAAATGTGTTTCTTTATCTGCGTGCTATTGACTTCCTCTGTCGTTGTTTATGCCGTGTCTTTCCTAGGAGGCGCTGACACCCCCACCCCTTATTACAACAGCACGGTGCTGGGAGACCACCTTCCTGGAGCCCATCTCCAGTTCCTGTCTGCAGTCCGAGATCAGTGTGGCGCCTTCAAAGACGCTGTAGCCCTACTGAAGGTGTGGCTGAGACAGAGAGAGTTGGATCAGGTGGGTGCTCCTCATACACTCATTTGACACTGATGGATAGTAGGGATTTCTGAGTTCTCACTCTTCAGTATGTAAGTATCTTTTGATCCCGTGAGGGAAATTTGGTCTCTGCATTTATCCCAATCCATGAATTAGTGAAACACTCACAGTAACACACTAACCCGGAGCAGTGAGCTGCCTGCTACAGCGGCGCTCGGGGATCAGTTGGGGATTAGGTGCCTTGCTCAAGGGCACTTCAGCTGTTGATGTGGGCAAAGGAGAGCAGTGCTCAACCACTTTTTCCAGCCACTGGCTGCCCCTCAAATAGTATCATTTAATTTAAAGTCATTTAATGTAAGTCATTTAAAGGTTTAGTTTTAACTCTATGGAACACATCAACGTTGGCTTTACATGGTGCATGTAACAGGATTCCTGTTGTGGTTGGCTTTTCAGCCCTGTGTGAAATGTGTATTTCTAAAATTATCCCTGTTTTCGTCACCTTCCCCTGTAGGGCTCGGGGTGTTTTGGTGGGTTTCTGGCCTCCATGTTGCTGGCCTACCTTCTTACTTCTCACAAAGTCAGCAACCACATGTCTGCCTATCAACTGTTCCGGAATGCCCTACACTTCCTGGGTGAGGACTCATTTTCAACCCTCCCTTGGCATTTTAGGACCATTAAACATTGGTTCATTGTCACGCATACATCCTAGTTTGTGGTTTATGTGGTTTTTAAACTGCCACAGGGACACATTTTAAAATGATACAATTAACTCATTGAAAGCCAAGCTGTTTTCGGAAGCTTTGTCCTAGAGTGCCAGCAATCTAGACCATTGTTGATGATTTTTGTACAGCCACAGCATATTCTGTGTTATAGCTATGAACACATACAATGGCACGTTTGAAAGGTGAGACTTTAAGCTCTCAGTGGGTGCAAACCGTGTATTTCTACACGCCTCTGTGACCTGGCGAGACTGCCACCTAGTGATAGACCCACGAAAATGGCCTGGTTTTGAGCTGACGTGCATGCGTCACTGATTCGACCCAAAGCGGCAACCGAGTTATGATAAAATGTCCAGATTGTGCGTTTTGATGTTTTCGATTCGTCATATATTTCCATTCATCACAGAGTTACCAAAATCACATATAAGGTGTGTTAGAGTGTCTAGTTTCGTAATTAAAAAAAAAAGCTAAAAACGTAATATTACGTTTTTGGCACTCAACGCATGGGAAGGAAAAACGTACTGTTACGTTTTTGGCACTCAATGAGTTAAAATGTAGTGCAAGCTTTTTCTCACTGTTGTGGTTTTGCATGTGACTCACATGATTTGTACTCCCTCACAGCTTCAACAGACCTGACGGAGAATGGGATCACCCTGGCCAGAAACCCTGACTCTAAAGCCGTGAGTAGTTTATCTCAGGTCAAAACATGTGGAGTATGTGTGTGTCTTCTCATTTGTTGAACCATTCATTAAATACCCACCTGCTCTCTCCAACCCCAGCCCAGCCTGTCAGACTTCCACAGTGCATTCCAAGTAGTGTTTGTGGACCCCTCTGGACACCTCAATCTTTGTGCCGATATGACCACCCAAACCTACAAACAGGTGAGACCTAATATGCACACTAACCCTCTGTAAGTTCATGACTGACTATGTTGATTGTTTTTAAGTTTCTAATTTGTGCTGATGTTAATAGTGATTGAGGTGTATTTGTCAGTTTAGGTAGTTGAATTTGGGTATTAATGGCTATTGGGTTTTAATGCAATCACCCAGATCCAGCATGAAGCGTCGCTGTCAGTGCGGTTTTGGGACGACCCCACCATGGACGGTTTCCAGGCCATGTTGATGACGCCCAAGCCTCTGGTCAGGACCTACGATCACGTCTTCCAGTGAGTAGCCGAGGGAACGCTCTGCCTGGTTTTGCCAAGTAGTGGCTATGTCCGGTGCTGGAATCAGTCCTCTGCTTAGGTAGACTGCTAATGGCAGACTGAGGGCTGAATTTGTCATCTACATTTGGTGACATTGTTTTTTCAGATAATCACCTCATTACATATATGTCTTTCTCTCTCAGACTCAGTGGGTTGGCCAAAATGCAGTCCGCATGCAAGAAGCTCGATCTCTTCAGCGAGCTCATGGACCACAGCGGGAACTACGTTGTCACTGCGCTTCCTCTTCTACTGTCCCTCCTGCAACGAGGACTAGGAGAACGGATCCACGTGCTCGCCCACTCACTGCCTTCTGATCCTGAGGTGAGGCTTGTTGGTTGGTTGAGGGGTGGATGATGGGTGTTTATGTAGTGTCAATTACTCAGTTATGTCTCTCAGAAACAATTTGGGGAATGCATACATTTAAACATGCTGCTGACTCCCCCTGGCTACAGCTACCTATTTGGTTGTTAAGTCCGACGTCACGGGCCCAACGGCTTTTTGGGCAAAAAAAGTTTACTAGCGCAGCCAGCCAGTTTTTGCAACTTGGAAACCTTGTCACCATCACCTACATTTTATTAAGGGGAAAAACAAAACCGGTTAACTTTTAACAGAGCAATTACTAAAGCTGTGCAGCCAGATGATACAATCAAGAGTTACGTGCAGGCTTCCGCGAAAAATAGGATTTTATTAGGTTGAGGATTGTAGGATGACAATTTTCTTAAAGGCTACACTGAATAGCGGAAAAAGATGTTTATTTTACTGTCTATGGAGAAAACCAAGCGGCTCTGAAAGCCATTGGACCCGAAAAAGATTTATTAGCCTATTATTGCATCATCACTTAATAACAGAATTAAAACCTTAAGGCGATCACATTAGCCAGCGGCAAGCGGCAGTGGCAAACGTAACTCAAAGCTCAGACCATAATAAGTTTTATCTCGTTCCTAAGCAACACAAGCGGTTTGTCAATTGAATACGCTCGCATTGCGCTTTGAAAGTTGAACCAAGTTCAACGCTCAGCTTGTTCAACGCTAGCGTTACGCCACCGAACCATAGCGAACAATAAGAAAATCTGCTGCTTGCCGCTGGCTAATGTGATCCCCGCCTAAAGGTGTACCATCACACCGCTGTGACGGGAATGTTGGAAAATAAACGTTCTAAAGAATATTTGTTGAATCCAACATAGAATTTTATAACCTTGAACTATTGCAGAACCGAATCTTATGTTAGAATGTTCAAAAACCCACACCTTTAGGACCTGAATCCACCAAACACGTTTTTTTGTGCCGATGGTGGCTATTTTCAATACAAATCCTATGAAGTTCAGCTTTCACAGTGCTCAGCGCCCTCGGAGGAAAAAAGCCCTCGGCGCTGACCGTTTTTTTTCGGCGCTCTGAGCACTTTTAGAAAAGTGCTGGGCTCGTCAATGTCACTGCTCTCTTGCTAGCCAATTGAAATCAAGGAAGGGGTGGGACCTACACTGTCAACAATGTTGGTAGTGGCAGAGAAAAACTCAATCCTATTGTGACTAATATTAACCACAGTGCTCAGCGCCCTCGGAGGAAAAAAAGCCCTCGGCGCTGACCGTTTTTTTCGGCGGTGCTCTGAGCACTTTTAGAAAAGTGCTGGGCTCGTCAATGTCACTGCTCTCTTGCTAGCCAATTGAAATCAAGGAAGGGGTGGGACCTACACTGTCAACAATGTTGGTAGTGGCAGAGAAAAACTCAATCCTATTGTGACTAATATTAAACAACTGCTGCAAACTGAATGCAAATTACAAAGCCTAGAGGGATGACCTAATCTATTGTAATGCCAAATGAACTCCTTTTGTTGAAGTCATATTTAGCGAGCTCCTAAACGATTGCTGCCATTTCAGTTAGCTAGTTAGTTAGCTTTAGACAACGTTCCTAAAAGACGTGCTGGCAGAAGATTTTGGTAACATAGCAACAATATACACTTGACCGAAGCGCTCTGAAAATGAGGTTGAGGGCGCTGTCGCCGCAATTGGATTGGTGGACACAGGCCCTTAAGGGTTAAAACTCCGATCAGTAGGAGGAGGGGTGGTGTAACTGACGGTGATCTAAGCGATCTGACTGTTAAAGAACTGTTTGTGATCTTGTGAGTGAGGTGTTGCTTGTACTCTGCAGTGGCCAGTGACCAGTGAGCCTCCCAAACACAAGGACCAGCCGCCCCTGTCCTTCGGCCTGCTGCTCAACCCAGACCATCTGGTCTCTGTGCTCGAGAAAGGCCCGGCGGCAGACAGCCCAAAGGTTAGTGTCCTCGCACATCAGTGATCCCTTACCTCTCTGTGTGTGTGTGTGTGTGTGTGTGTGTGTGTGTGTGTGTCAAGAGACTGTCAGGTTACTATTGTTATTTTTGAGCTCTATCAGTTTTAGTATGATTCAGTTTTACCAGGCCTGTATGATTCCTTCAAGCCAAGTTCACTATATGTGAATGTTTCTCCTCTGTATGGTGTCTGTGTTTCATGTGTGTCTAACTTTGTGTGTGTCTCTAGGCGGCAGAGTTCCGCCAGCTGTGGGGTGACCGCTCTGAGCTGAGGCGCTTTCAGGACGGCTCCATCACAGAGGCGGTGCTGTGGGAGGCCTCCACCACCTGCCTCAAGAGGCTGGTGCCCCAGCAGATCATCAGTCACCTGCTGCAGCTGTGAGTTCCACCTGCCACACACAGTCACACACTCACTCTCTCTCTCTCCCTCTTTCTCTCTCTCTCTCTCTCTCTCTCTCTTTCTTTCTTCTGGCACAGATAAGACTCTTTGATTGTTTGAAAAGTTAGGTAACATGACATAAGCTATCTAGTGGGAAGAACATCAACAATGATCTCAGTCAGAACCAAGTGTAATACGTGTTGGTTGTTTTGTTTCTTCTCCCCAGTCATGCTGATATCCCCCCCTCCTGTATCCGCTATGTTGGTGGGCTGCTTGATGATGTGATCATAGTGCGAAAAGAGGTAGGCTATGCACCTGTGTTTTTTGTACGTTCTTCTGGCCTCCGATTTATGATGGACTTATTCCTTTTAGTTTTTTCTTACTTAGTAATTTATTTATGCATTTATTTGTGTATTCGCGACTAAAGTTATGAGACACAACATTCTGGCTAAATGAAAATAAATTCTGTGAAGTTTTTTAACTGCTTTGCCACTTTTGTCCAGAAGGAGGCAGTGCTGCAATAGCAGTGGTGGTAGTTTGAATCATGATGCTGAGCCAGATACAGTATTCCATGATGGGTCCACTGGTCATTGAGATTGGCTTTATGAGAACAAGGCGTCTTTGTTTGCCTGTGCTGTGCAGTGTGTTAACATGTATGATTTATTCAGCTATGTGGACGTGTATGTGATTGCATTGTGTCTTTTGTTGCTCTGTGTGTGCGTGTGCGCGTGTGCGTGTGTGTGTGTGCGTGTGTGTGTTCTATAGAGCTGTGGCACAGGCGAGGAGGAGAGCCTGAAGGTTGTTCAGAGTTATGATGACCTGAGCCGTAAGCTATGGCAGCTGGAGAATCTACCGCTGTCAATCACCTCAGTACAGGGAGCCCACCCTGCCCTCCGATACACACAGGTCAGTCAAACACACACTTCACTCACTCACGCAAATATGCATGCATACATGTACTTTTACTTGTGCACCCACAGGCATGCACATAAATACTTTCTCTCTGTGCCTGTTCCTTTTATCTTTTTTCTTTCTTTCTTTCTTTCTTTTGATCTGTGTATCTCCAACTTTCTCTTTCAAACACACCCTCTCGCGCACACACACACACACACACACACACGGTGATGCTACCCATCACTGAATTCCTGCCGTTTGTTCAGAACACACACACACACCACACACACACTCACACACAGCAGAGTGACCAGTAAATATAGTTCAATACCCTTTGGTAATTATGCTGTCTCAATTTCTAATTATCTATCCAACTTCTTGTCTCTGTAATTATCTCCCGAGCTGTATCATATTACTGTGTGTTTGAAAAAGCCAAAGCTTTGTGGTAAATGGCATGTCCAGAACCAACCGAAGTTAGCTAACGGTCTCCCCACCAAATATGCAACCATGCAGAGACTATATGCCGTGTGCGCCTGATCAACTAGTCTGCTAGGGTTAAGCTATGATGGACAGCATCTTTCTCACCATAGGAACAAAGCTACACCTCTAGTAAGGTTACTGTGTCAGACTAATGAGTCTAATGTCCCAGGTTTATAGTAGATGAAGTAAAGATGGCTGCCCTATGTGCAGAGGGTGCAGTGTGAAGGCTGCTTCTGTGGACGAGGATATAGTGTGACCACCACTCTGATTTTTAAGCACATTATATCCCCTTCCCCAAACCCTCATCATTTTGGTCACTGTAATTGCAATGTGAAATGTTCATACCATTCCAATGTGCACATATATCCTGACTATATTCATACTCTTCTCACCACAAAATGCACACAGACACACACTCATAGATATTGGGTCATTCCATGTCAACAATAAGGCTGCACCATCTTAGATTTTGTTCAAACCTTCTCTATATCATGAATGGATCCCAAAACCAAGGCCTGAAAAATATATGTCCAAATCTGTATTTTTGTAGGAGGGAAGGCAAACATGTTCTCAATATGACTGAAACACTATAACGATTCAATGATGCTCATAGATTTTAAGACCTTTGATGTGATAATCAGGCACACACAAGATTGTTAGACACCAGACCCTTTCATAATGTGCATACATACACAAAGAGATAGTTTGTTTACATACAGAGGGATTAATTATACATGAACACCAGACCTTTGCATAATGTACATATAGAATGAGGAAAAAACAGGGTTGAATAGCAAAACTACTAGTCCCCACTCGAAAATGATTCATCCTCTCTCTCACTCTCCTCCTACCCCCCCCAGGTCATCCCCCCTGTCCCAGTGAAGCTGGACTACAAGCGCTTTGACCGGGAGAAGCACATCCGCGCCCTCCTGCCTCAGGAGGGGAAGCCCTGTCCAGCCTACATCACCCCTATCAAAGGTAATGCCCACCACAGAGCAAAGACGTTCACCACAGACATCTCCGACGTGCGTTAAAATGAGCAAACCGTTTTTGTATTCCTTGAGTTTGCTGGGGACATCAACGAACAAACGCAAAGCAGTCTGAGAAGGTTCTTCCTGGTGAACATACTTGGAGGCTTGACTAAGACTATAATTTCAGTCGAACAATTTAGAATGATTATACAGAAACGTTCAAATGTAGAAGTTTACCGGAAGTCAGTAGCCTGAATTTGAATACACCACAAGGTTTCAGTGCTTGTATTGGCGTGCTGTTTAGACAGCTCTGCTACATGAATGTATCAGTAAACAACGGGCAAACAATGCCTTTGGCCAAGAGTGTTTGTGTAGTTGATTGCTTCATTGTTCTCTCTCTCTCTCTCTGTGTGTGTGTGTGTGTGTGTGTGTGTGCGCGCGCGCAGTGATCTGTCACATGGAGGGCAGTGGCAAGTGGCCGCACGACCGCTTGGCCATCCGTCACATCAAGGCAGCATTCCATATCCGCCTGGCAGAGTTGCTGAAGAACACCCACAAGTACCCCTGCAACCCCACGCCAACACACCTGGATGTCTGGAAGGTAGCCCGTGTGTGTGTGTCTGTCTGTCTGTCTGATAGATTTTTTCCAGATGAGCTATGGAGAGCTGAATGTCCATTATGGTGGTTGGTGTAGACATGGCAGGTTTTGTTTTGTGCACTGTGATTGACTCTGTATTCATAACTCACGAACCTGTCAGTGAACTCAGCAGGTGTTGATTTATTGGTGTTGTTTTATTGATAGGTGTAGGTGTTGATTTATTGATATTGAGTCATGGCCTACTCTGGTGTCACTTATCACTGGCTTAGTCACTGATTTCCCATGTGTGGACTGACGTGATATGGGATATGTTATGTGGGTGTTTGTCTGGGTGGAAAGCTTGTGTGAAATCTTAGTGTGTATCCTTGTTAACAACCCAGTAAATAGGAGGGTAATTGTGTGTGTTAATTCCGGGAGACGGGAAATCTGATCAAAACAATTTCCCGATTCCCGGGAAAGGTTATGGCGGGAAGCAGGAAAAACGCAAAGGAGTGTCCGTCTTATTGTCATGCGGTAACGTTGATGCAGGCGACGGTGCCGTACCGTAGGCCCTCTTCGAGTCCACCAACAGGAGTCCACCCCAACTGCAACAGTTGTTTACAACTCTAGTACTATTCAGGCTACATTTGTGGAGGCGGAGACAGCGTTTTGTATCTGCGGCCAATTTGTCACGAAAGTCCGAAACCGCCTGAGTGCAGAGATCTGTCGACGCTCTCTGCTTTTTGAAAGCACACTTCCAGAAAAAAAGAAAGAAGGGCAGGGTGAGAATGAATTGTAAACTAAAAGAAATATGTAGCCTAAGTTGTCACGAGTTCAATTCAATGCTGAAATTGCAGCAGAGTGTTTAGCCATTTTTTTTTTACAATTCAGTTTTACATAGGCCTATGGGCCTGCCTTTTTGCAGTGCAAAGTTGTTCATTTCTGTGGGTTGTTTTCTTTAATTTAGTTGAACTTATGTGTTTTTAAAAGAAAAATATGCCTGCCCTGCTCTAATAAATAAATATTTGGTTAACTCCGAGCTGCTTACAAATCTCAACAACCACAGAATGGATTTTGTTTAACAGAATGGTTTAGGAGTCATTCAGTGGTTTAGGCCTACTTTAGCAGATTTTGTTAGTTTTCATAATAAACAGGTCATCTGCTGGAAAGATTAGGCCTATTTTTTGGTCAAAGTTTTCTCCATGGATTCCTGGTCAGAACCCCTATTGGAACAGATTAAAACGTGGGGCATGTTGAATTTTGTCCAAAAACCAATATGGCCGCCGTATTCCAAAATGGCACATTTTTACACACTTTTTGCTATGCTATGGGGACATTTCTGGTAAAAACAGTGTCATTTTAGCAAAAAACTGTTTTATAATTGCCTAGGCTTTCAGAAGACAAGTCACAGACAATCCACTTGGCATTTCATAATTAGCCATGCAGCAGATATCACGCACGCAGCTCACTTGATCACACAGCAGAATTGATCTTTGCAAACTGTGTTGATGATGGACATAAACTGTGCTATTTTGCCCTAATAATGATACAAATAATATAAATATGTCAGTTTGGGATTTGGGAACACATATTTTAATGATAACGATACATTACTTGGGCTAAAAACAAAGCTACAAGCTATTTCCCAGGAAATAGGTCTTCTTTTCCCCGTGATCTGATTCATCTGATTTTCGGGAAAAATATTAAACCCTAGTGTGTGTGTGTGTGTGTGTGTTCACAGGACGGTCTAGCATTCCGGATCCAGGTGGCATATCACCGTGAGCCTCAGGTCCTGAGGGAGGTGGTGTCCCCGGACGGGATGCTGCTCGTGCGCGACAACCCCGAGGCTCAGGCCCTGGAGCTGGAGACCCAGCATCGGCCTCTACTCACCAGCACACTGCATGGGTACGACACACACACACACACACACACACACACACATACATATACATCAGCACGCTGTGTGGACATGTTTGTGTGGAATGTGTGACACACACAAACTAACAATCAAACACCTTCTCACGCTGCATGGATTCTGGTAAATTCCAGTGAAGTGAAGTTTAATTATGTAGCACATTTAAAAACAACAGGATTGTCTGTAACTTGTAAGTGTTCCTCAGAATGCTTCCTTGATGTGACGGCTGGCCAAGCATCCAACGTGCGCGCACACACACACACACACACACACACACACACACACACACACACACACAGCGCTACCAGTGTGCTACCCACTGTGCAGCAGATTCACGTACACGTCTTACACACACACACAGGGTTTCCGCAGGGTTATAAGAAGTCATAAAAAGTCTTACATTTAATAATAAGATTTTTAGGCCTTAAAAAGTCATAGAAACGTCCAGATTTTCCATACAAGGTTATAGATTACATTTAGTCACGTCTTAAATGTATTGGCTTGTTCATTCTTGTTCATTCATTGATTCTACCATCGCCTTTTTCCCCTGAAAAATGCGGTGGCGGCGGCATTCATTCGTTCTGCTTGTTGTTCTGTCTGAGGAATCTGGGTGTTTGCGAGAACTATAAGGTCCTTGCATCACTGCAGCAAGCAGACTTGTCTGAAAGATTTAATAGTCAGACTTTTACAGAAATCCGCAGGAACTCTGATGTTCCACATTATTAAGCATGCCACAGGTTTCAAGCAATATGGGAAAGAAAAAGGATCTCTGCTGCTGAAAAGCGTGAAATTGTGCACTACCTTGGACAAGGTATGATATTTCCCGAAAGCTTATGCGTGATCATCGTACTGTGAAGAGATTTGTCGCTGATTCAGAGCACAGGTGGGTTCGTGCAGACAAAGGCATAATAAGGAAGGTTTCTGCCAGACAAATTCATAGGATTAAGAGAGCAGCTGCTAAAATGCCATTGCAAAGCAGCAAACAGGTATTTGAAGCCGCTGGTGCCTCTGGAGTCCTGCGAACCTCAAGGTGTAGGATCCTCAATAAGTTTGCAAGTGTGCATAAACCTTAGGGGCAGCCGTGGCTTACTGGTTAGCGCTTCGGACTTGTAACCGGAGGGTTGCCGTTTCGAACCCCGACCAGTAGGCACGGCTGAAGTGCCCTTGAGCAAGGCACCTAACCCCTCACTGCTCCCCGAGCGCCGCTGTTGTTGCGGGCAGCTCACTGCGCCGGGATTAGTGTGTGCTTCACCTCACTCTGTGTTCACTGTGTGCTGAGTGTGTTTCACTAATTCACGGATTGGGATAAATGCAGAGATCAAATTTCCCTCACAGGATCAAAAGAGTATATATACTTATACTTAAACCTACTATTCGGCCACCCTTAAACAATGCTCACAAGCAAAAACGGTTGCAGTGGGCTCAGGAATACACGAAGACTAATTTTCAAACAGTTTTGTTTATGGATGAGTGCCGTGCAACCCTAGATAGTCCAGATGGATGGAGTAATGGATGGTTGGTGAATGGCCACCATGTCCCAACAAGGCTGAGACATCAGCAAGAAGGTGGCGGAGTCATGTTTTGGGCCAGAGTCATGGGGAGAGAGTTGGTAGGCCCCTTTAGGGTCCCTGACGGTGTGAAAATGACCTCAGCAAAGTATGTAGAGTTTCTGACTGACCACTTTCTTTCGTGGTACAAAAAGAAGAACCGTGCCTTCCGTAGCAAAATCATCTTTATGCATGACAATGCACCATCTCATGCTGCAAAGAATACCTCTGGGTCATTGGCTGCTATGGGCATAAAAGGAGAGAAACTCATGGTGTGGGCCCCATCTTCCAAGCAGCAGCTCTGGAAGGCTATTCTGACATCCTGCAAAGACATTAAAGCAGAAACTCTCCAAGAAACTCACAAGTTCAATGGATGAAGGTGATCCATATCAATATCAATTAAGGGGTCCTATGTTAACATGTAACTTGGCCTGTTAAGATGTTTTTGATTGAAATAACTTTTGATTTAATTTAGATGATGCTGCAAATTCAACAAATGACCATTTTTAGTTCTTTACAACCTATAAAATGTCTTGAAACTCTGTTGTGCATAATAATTTGGAACAGTGCATTTTGATTTTTTTGATTTTTGAAAAAAAAATACTGTTATTTTTGGGAGGTTTGTTCTATAAAATTAGAATTTATACTCTTAACGGTTGATGACTTGAAAATGATACTCACCGTCGTTTGCATCAACGATTTAGGAAAATCTGCGAAAAATGTAATTTGCATAATAACTTGGAACGCGATGTAAAAGGGCCTGTCTTACATTTGACTGACTTAACCCTGCAGAAGCCCTACCCACACACACACACACACTGTTACAGATACTAGTGCGAGCATACTACTCAAATGAGTGTCTTTGACAGGCTCCAGCAACAGCACCCTTGTTTTGGGGCCGTGTGTCGGCTGGCTAAGCGGTGGCTGGGAGCGCAGCTGTTCAGCGCAGACGTCTGCGAGGACGCAGCCGACTTGCTGGTGGCCTACCTCTTCCTGCACCCCGCACCCTTCACCCCTCCCAGGTGAGTCGGTCGTCACCTTATTCAGGAACACCTGGCACGCCTTTTAGAAGGTCTCTCTCTATGTCTGTCTCTCTCTGGCTCTGTCTCTTTCTCTTTCTCTCTCTCTCTCTCTGTCTCTCTCTCTCTCTCTCTCTCTCTCTCTCTCTCTCTCTCTCTCTCTCTCTCTCTCTCTCTCTCTCTGTCTCTCTCTTTCTCTCTCTCTCTCTCTCTGTCTTTCTCTCTGTCTCTTTCTCTCTCTCTCTCTTCTCTTTCTCTTTCTCTCTCTCTCTCTCTCTCTCTCTCTGTCTCTCTCTCTGTCTCTTTCTTGTCCTTCTCTCTCCCTTTCTCCTCTCTCATTTGACACCATGCTCTTTTCCTTTCACCGTGTATAAAATAGCCAGGGCGAAATGTCCCAGCGTTCTCTGTAGTCGAGGTATATAAACAGCCAGCGCTCTTGGGCACCTCACCACCCAGGCCTCCATAATCAGCGTGAAGCCTGTGGCATGCAGATTATAAGTAACGTTTGAGGCCTACGCATTTGTGGTAAGCCTGCACTATGGGAAGGTCCATTTACTAAAGTCAGGAAGGGTATGAAAGGAGAGGAAGTCTGAACGTCTGTTTACCTTATGCTAAGTAAAGTTGACTCCAGCCCACAGACGTTGATAAGTATCCATGTCACGCACATATCCAAGTTTTGGATTTGGGCGGGTTCTTCATTTTGCAATATGTTTATTCCACAGGTTTAGTAGGTTTTTTTATGTGTAGTATGTCCTGTTAAAGGTGCTGTAAACGATGTTATATGGTTTCTAAGCTAAAACATTTTTTTTTGTCACATACAGCAAACATCACCTCACCATGCGCTAGCACTATAGCCCAGGCTCCAAAAATGGCAACAAAAACAGCCTGGTCCAGCTTGAATCATACAATCATAGCAAACTGTTCCAACCAATCCCCAACAAGATGCATGTTTAGGAGATCTTCAATTGCACGGGAGGGAGTAGCGAGCTAGCTAACCCTAACGTCAACAGAAGTGACGTTATCCAACATCGCTTAGGGTACGTTCAGACTAAGCGTCTTTATCGCAGCTGCCGGCGTCCGTTTTCCATTATAATCCTATGGAGTAGACCGTGTTTTCAAAAAAGTCGTCGGCTTCTTTTAAAACGCGACCGCAACCGACTTTTTCTGCAGCTCAGAAGTTGAGAAATATTCAACTTCTAGTGGAAAAACGTCATACGACATGTTTTTGTATATTTTATTTGTTTATAGTATTAAGTTTCCTGCTGGTATATGTGATTGTGAAATATCAAGTTATTGCACAGGGCTCTACAGTGCGCAGCATAAAAACCTCCCATCACCTCCCTACACCTCCCATCAACGTTAGCAGTTTCGCGTTGTGACTCGCTAGTAGATGGATTCACAAATAAATAAATTAGCCTACATTTGGCAGGATACTTGATATACAGACTAAATGCAAATATGGCAATGCATTATATTATTTTACATTAACAAAATGTAGGAAAATAGAACAGACTGAAAATAAAGTAGGCACTGATCTTTAAAATCCTGTTTCCTGTAGCCTAAATGTTGTCAGTCATTCTTAATATTCGCAATTGGTGCACTGGCATGTTTAACTGTTAGCTGCAGTATAATGTTAGATTATGTGTAAGTTAAGTACAGAACTGACTGTGCTACCAAATTTTTGTCTGTGCTCCTAAATTTTTTAACTTGGGCGCACAAGTGCTCCTGAAATTTTTTTTTAGTGTAGAGCCCTGTTGCAATAGCAGGCATGGAATGTGACTCATTCTCTACTTACTGGCATCTGCTTTATTGTCTCTTTCCCGCTTTTCTTGTCATCTTGCTCCGTCTCCTTCCTGTTCTCTCTCTATTGCCGTCATCCCTCCTTTCTCAGTTCAGTTGAATTTGATGCAGATTCAAAAACGGACATGACCTATGGCACTGGTATTGCTAAATCAGTTATTATGTAGAAATAGGAGACTGTTCATTGCCTGAATAGAAGTCAGAATGTCTTGGTGTGTGTGTGAGTGTGTGTATGTCTGTGTGTCTCAGGCGCATGCTCTCTCTCTTTCCATTCATACACTGTACAAACACAAACACACTGAGACATTTTGACCGTATATAGAGATAGACCCTTGCATAATGAAAATAATAAATGTTTCTCTCTCCCTCTCCTCAGTTCTCCTCAGGTCGGGTTCCTCCGGTTCCTGCACCTGCTTCCTCCTGCAACCAGGGTTGTGCAAAAATTAGAATTGCAATTCTGCCCTGTTTGTAACCATCAAGTATTAGGGCCACACATGAAGAAAAAAAAATATTTTTGCCATGGCGAAAGATTAAACTCCCCGACACGTTGACTTTAAAGTCGACATTAAACCTCGACATTATCCCGAGAATAAAGTTGAGAATGTCGTCAATTTTTAATGTCGACGAGATAGATTGCTAGTATCCTCGCGATAGATTGCTAGTATCTCGCGATAGATTGCTAGTATCTCGCGATAGATTGCTAGTATCTCGCGATAGATTGCTAGTATCTCGCGATAGATTGCTAGTATCTCGCGATAGATTGCTAGTATCTCGCGATAGATTGCTAGTATCTCGCGATAGATTGCTAGTATCTCGCGATAGATTGCTAGTATCTCGCGATAGATTGCTAGTATCTCGCGATAGATTGCTAGTATCTCGCGATAGATTGCTAGTATCTCGCGATAGATTGCTAGCTCTTCCTTTGACTGGAGGAACAGTCCACTAGTGGTGAACCTCAACAGCCAACTCACAGGTACCCTGCAGCTCTGGGCAGACCCCCTGCTTCCCTCGTCCACTCCTGCACACCAGGGTTGTGCAAAATTAGAATTGCAATTCTGCCTCCTGTTTGTACGACGAAGTATTAGGGCCACACATGAAGAAAAAAAATATTTTTGCCATGGCGAGATTAAACTCGACATGTTGACTTTAAAGTCGACATTAAACTCGACATTTCGAGAATAAAGTTGAAATGTCATGTCGACTTTAATGTCGACGTAGATAGATTGCTAGTATCTCGCGATAGATTGCTAGTATCTTGCGGTTATGAAAATACCATGCACTATGCCATTTATATAGCTAGAATAATACATGTTTCCAATGATATAATGTTTCTGGAGTACAAAATGTTATTTCACTCTGTTTTACGTGGGTAAGGCCACCGCACATCCAAATAACTGCCCTTCATGACCCACAGGCCGTCACTCTCCATAGGTTAACATGGCAAAACTCATTTTTCTAAAACTGCTTTTCCATGTCTCACCTGCAATAAATATAGTAGGCTATAAACACAGATATGTGTGCATTTACTTAGAATACATGGGGTTGCCTGGTCGGGAGGACAGCAATAGCCTAGGCTGTTTTGCATCCATTAGCCTACAAACAAACATGCAATGTGAAAGTCTGGGATTGGGGAGAGCACTTAGTATGCCTAGTCTAGTGCATAAGCATGAAGTTGAACCTTTAGATGAAAAACACTCTTTAATAATAGGCCTAATAAATAAATAAACCGCTAATGATGTTGTCTACTTTTGACCATCGCATTTATCGCCTGTAACTCCTCTCCTAGTTACTCTCCATTGGCTACCTTATAGTAGCCAGAATTAAATTTAAATCTCTCACTTTGGCCTATATGACTGGATCTGCTCCTAGTTATTTTAATTCAATAATCAAGGCATACATCCCCAACCGCCCACTGCGGTCTTCTGATGAGCGTCTTTTATGTCGACCAGTCATAAACACTAGGTCTAATTCAAGACTCTTTTCCTCAGTGGTTCCATGTTGGTGGAATGAGTTGCCCAGTGCTCTCCGTTCCTGTGGTAGTTTTGGCTCGTTTAAGAGGGGTCTAAAGACATTCCTGTTCAACATGCATTTAGTTCTTTAAGCGCTTCTTATGCGTTATGGTTTGTATAATATTGTTTTATTTCCATTAGGCTGTTGATTAATTTGACATTATTGTTTATTATTGATATTCTCCTTAATATAGTCTTACCATGTCATTGTTTTTTATATTATTAATTGAATGGACATTATTGTTAACTATTGCTTTTCCCCTCATTTTCATTGCTTATTTTATTAGGCTATTGATTAGGGTGTCACGATTCTCCAAATCCTCGATTCGATGCAATTTTCGATTTTTAAAGTCACGATTCGATTAGATTTTTTCATCTTTTTTATAATATTAGTATTAATGCATTCCTTATATGTTATTTGCACTCTTTGGCCTTTTCCTTTTCTGTTTCGGGGGGCTTTTATTTTTAAACCGCTTTTTATTTTGAAACCGTTCCAACCGCGAGGTTGTGATGTAAACAGAACCAACATTAGGCTAAAACAGAGACGTGAACATAGTGAAATGAAACAACACAGAATGATAATTTGATCGTTTCAGCACACTCCGAAGAGACCCAAGGTTAGTGTTCATGGAATATGTACTTATCAATGTGCATTTTAAGCCTTAAAGAAACTTTGTACTGTAACTAGATCATCTTTCCAACTTGCTAAGTTGAGTAGACTAAGTTAGTTTTAATTGACGTGAATGAACGAATACTTCCACACCGGTGATTTCAAAGTAGCAAGAGGGGCTTTGATTTCGGTAGGTTGATGTGTATATTTTAACTGGCTGCAGCCTAAAATTAGAGGAGTGTTGATGCTGCAGTTCAGCGACGCGTGCATTTGTCGTCTTGGCATACATGCTGGATGTGACATTGGGGGTGTGGCTGCATCGTCGATTGTACTTTTCAGTTCGAAGTTCGAGATTGAGATGTAATTTCGATCGATTTCAATATAAAATCGAAATCGTGACACCCTTACTATTGATTGAATTGACATTGCTGTTTAATATTGCTATTCTCCTTATTATAGTTTGACCAACATTCTAATCTGTTATATTTTTAAAGGGACACCGGGCAAGCCTGATGCTTTTTCTCTACGAAACTCCCCCTCGCTCGGTCTGAAGATCTTTTCCTTTTCTTTGCGTCTTCCATCAAGGGGTTTCGCTGCTTCTTCGCCGGCTCTGCCATTATACACACGTTTGCAACAATTTCTAGCGTTTCGTTAGCCTGCCTCTGTGCTGTAAACTGATCCTGCTTCGGTCGGCGGGTACGATACACTTGCAAGCGGGATATTATTCCTACAGGCAGTAGGGGCGGGCGAGAGAGTCTTCATTCGCCCTGTAACGAGTCATTTAACCATATACTGACTTACAAAGATGAGTAATTAACACGTAAACGTTGCCTGGTGTCCCTTTAAATATTATGTTGTTTTTGTATTTGTGTGTCGCTTTGGACAAAGGCGTCTGCAAAATGCCATAACCATAAGAAATGCATGCATTTGACAGCTAAATGCACGGCAAGGTAGCATCCTCTCAGGGATATCACAGTATCCTAATGTAATGCATTTTCTCCCCTCGCTGTCCCTTCACGCTGTGTTTTTTTTAATTGCTCAGTTTGCGAATGAATTGAAGTCAGAATTTGTGACTCACGTGTATACAGTATTTATCTAAAACCCTTGACTCTTCATGCATTAGCAGGCCTATGTTTGGTAGTGAGTTGGTGGTGGGGGATCCGCCGATATTGAGCGGTGAATGGCTGATCAGAGAGACATTTTTTTCTTGCCAGTGGCTCAAAGTTCTATTTTTGTGACGTACCGGAAACCGCAATCTTTATAGGCTTTAGTATAGTGGCATGATTATTGCAAGGGAAATAGTATTGCCAAAGTATAGAACATCCAGAATATATCTGTAGATCATAGAAATCTAGATAATAGCTATATAGAGAGAGAGCATCAAAACACTAAAATAATACAGAATCCTTTGAGGGTTTGTGCAGTTACTCTCCTACCCAGCAGCGATTCCCTTGTGAAACCACATACAGTTTGTTCATTCAGCCACTGTGTTCAACTAATTTTCCCTTAGATAAACTGACTTGACTCACAGATGCCTTGGGGGCGTAATCGCCACTATCTCAGTAAGGGTTTTGATCTTAGGCAATCCTGATCCTGAACAGTGAAGGCCTAGTCCATTAGCCGTGGTTTGTATGAGCTTGCAAAGTCTCTCTTGCCCTGACAAGGTTTCTCTTTTCCTCTGAAGTGGCTGACTACACCGAGATCAAGAATGCCTTTGTGGCTTCCAGAGAATCCCTGCCCACCATGTTCATTGGCACGCCAACTGATAGGAAGCTGTCTATGTGGACTGCAGAGGCTCCATCTGTACAGGTATGCGCTTGCTTGGGGCTTTTTAAAAGTAGATTACCACAGGTTGAGTGAGTAACAAACAGGACCCGAGTGATAGAGAGAGAGAAGGGGGTGGGATCGGAAAGTGACCACACATCGCGGTCAAACACAGATTAGGCCTGAACTTGGTGCTGCCGCTCGTGCCACAGCTGCCCCCAGGTGCTCACTGGGTTTTTGAGCCTTCATCGTGCCCTCCACACTTACTTGTGATGTTTTTAACACATCTCTATGTCCAGATAGGATATATGTCCAATTTGTGTGGGTTTTTACCACATTGCTTTGTTATACTGTGTACGCTCTTACAAAAAATGTGTTGAAAATAACACAACACTGTTAGTATTGGGATTCCAATGCGGCATCAGACTCAGAATCCACAAAGGTCAAAAACCAACGACACTGTCACTTCTTGTCCCTTCTCTCTATTTCTCTGTTACTTAGGTGCCATGGTGAGGGAAGAAAATAATCCTCCCTAGACGTTGTAAATGTTGTTAGTATTTCTGTTATGGACTCATTGCATCCAATGTAGCTCCTCTCACCAGTGAAACCATAGCATAATGATCTCTGAACATGGGGTGTGTGTCAGGAAGCATGTGTTTTATAGCTGTGCTGTGCTCCAGCTTATTTATCGTGTGGTTTTGGTCATTAACTCTCTCTCTGTCTGCCCCACCACCCCCCTCCACCCCGGCCTGTGTTCAGATGCTGCAGCGCATCATCACTGTGGCAGCAGAGAGCCTCCACGTTCTTGAGGCCCAGCTCACAGACCGCACACAGACGCAAGATGTGCGGGTGAGTAAACACACACACACACACACACACATAAACGGAAATAAATCAGCCTTAGGAGTCAGATTTTGTGATGGGTATAGTCCATGGGCTGTATGTGATCTTCTTCATCTCTCTCTCTCTCTCTCTCTCTCTCTGTGTGCCTCTGCTGCTGTGTCTCGTTAGGTTGCCTTCCGGCCACCCCTGGACGTGTACGACGTGTTGATCCACTTGAGGCCCAAGCAGGTGCCCCTGGTGGAGAGTGCAGTGGACCCCCCCAAACACCCGCCTCCCCGGGGGGCCCACGAGGGCGCCGTGGCTGGAGGGGTGCTGCCCGTGGTCGACTTCAACCCCGTCAGCCTGTACCTCACAGAGCTCCGAGTGAGTCAACCAACCATTAATTCTGTGTGTGTGTGTGTGTGTGTGTGTGTGTGTGTGACAGAGAGAGTAGTTAAGAAGTTCATGATCATGAACTTTCCATGTTCCTCTCTTTTTCCCCATCGTTTGAGTTGCTGGAAAGCCTATTTGAATCATTAGCTGCTTTCAGTCACGTCCTCTGCAGTATAAGCGGAGCTTTGTCAAACGGAGGTCCGACCCTTCGGGTGATTCAGATATAAGTAGTGTAAGAGCCAATGTAAGAGTGTAATTTCGGAATTCCAAATAGTAAGGGTGTCACGATTTCGTTTTTATATCGAAATCGATCGAAATTACATCTCAATCTCGAACTTCGAACTGAAAAGTAGAATCGACGATGCAGCCACACCCCCAATGTCACATCCAGCATGTATGCCAAGACGCACAAATGCACACGCACGTGCTGAACTGCAGCATCAACACTCCTCTAATTTTAGGCTGCAGCCAGTTAAAATATACACATCAACCTACCGAAATCAAAGCCCCTCTTGCTACTTTGAAATCACCGGTGTGGAAGTATTCGTTCATTCACGTCAATTAAAACTAACTTAGTCTACTCAACTTAGCAAGTGAAAAGATGATCTATTTACAGTACAAAGTTTCTTTAAGGCTTAAAATGCACATTGATAAGTACATATTCCATGAACACTAACCTTGGGTCTCTTCGGAGTGTGCTGAAACGATCAAATTATCATTCTGTGTTGTTTCATTTCACTATGTTCACGTCTCTATTTTAGCCTAATGTTGGTTCTGTTTACATTACAACCTCGCGGTTGGAACGGTTTCAAAATAAAAAGTGGTTTAAAAATAAAAGCCCCCCGAAACAGAAAAGGAAAAGGCCAAAAAGAGTAAATAACATATAAGGAATGCATTAATACTAATATTAAAAAAAAGATCTAAAATCGAATCCGATTGTGACTTTAAAATCGAAAATTGCATCGAATCGAGGATTTGGAGAATTGTGACACCCCTACCAAATAGCCGGTTATGTTGTTCAGATATACAGCCCAACAGCTTGACATCCGCAGAACATGCAGACGTAGGTCTGAAAGCAACTAGTGACCAACAGCGGCAGCCTCCGCTGAGCTTGCTGACGTGTTTGTGTTGGAGGATGAGCTGAACTTTGTTGCCTTTGCTTTTCTAGGAAGCTTTTGGAGATGTCGCCCTGTTTTTCTATGACCCCTATGGCGGTACGGTTATTGCGGTGCTATGGAAGCCAAAAGCCTTCACCCCTCATCCATTTAAGGTTAGTGTAATGGGTGTCTAAGGGGCTAAATGTGTAGATGTGTTGTCTGTATATACATGCATGTTGCTTTAGCTCAGTGGTCCCCAAATTTTTTCTTCAGAGGGCCAGCTCACTATGCCTGGCTCTAAGAGAGCACACACAGCTCAAGTTGTGAACAAGTAATATCTTTCAAATAATTTTAAGTTCTCAAACTAAGTTTTATGAAGTGCTGGAAAAAACATCTGAAATGACCACCATTCTAACTTTCACTCACCTGGTGAGAACTGTGTGAACTCTGCTGTTTTTGTATGACCATTTGAACGAAAATAAAAATAGAAAATATAGCTGCAAGCAGCAATGAGGGGGCCAAGCAGAATAGGCTGGAGTAGCCATGGCGACAAGATAGAACTCAGCAGACATCCGCGATCAACACTTTCAACTAGTGTCACATCAAAACATGAAACAGGGCTGAGAATTGCCACCGCCTCCGCCAGCCAGCCCCCCACCTAATCACCCCTGCCCGTCCCACCCCGTCCTGCCCCGCCCTTGCACGCACGCATTAGAATGAACTGGATGGAACATGTTGTCATCAGTTTCACAACAAAAAATAAAAGATTGATAAAACACTACAGATCAAATTGCAATATTGCTAATTGCAGCACCCCCTACAGGTCAAAGGTCCCGAAGTTTTTGAGCGTCCTCCTAATGGGGTCATGAATTCATGTAGTAAGGTTGGTTATGATGCATGGCAGGGTTGCTGAGATATGAGCTCACTTCCTGTTTGGCAGCTTCGCCGCAAATTTCGATTTGGCTGTTACAGCCGAAAGCTTCTGTCAATTGTTCCAGACTTGCGAAAACTTGTACGTGTTTTTGATTAAATCCAATATGGCGGCGAATCAATTATGATATCACAAGTTGGCTTGGGTCGGCCTAAGGACCTCCAACAGTATTACCAGACACCACTAGTGTGTTTTAATTCTAAGCACAACAGCAGCTACAGGCCAAAAGGCATGTTTCTAAATTACAGCGCCCCCTAGAGGTCAAAGGTCACCAGATTTCTTGAGCGTCCCCCTGATTGGGTCCTGAGTCCGTGTACAAAGTTTGGTTATGATAGATTAATGGGTTGCTGAGATATGAGCTCACTTCCTGATTGGCTGTTACAGGCGAACGGTTTTAGTTCTGAAGACGGAAAGGAGTATCTTTTGTGAGGCTTGGTCTGAAGATCATGTGTGTCAGGTTTGGTGTCGATTGGACAAAATTTGTGACCTGTGAAAACCAAAATGGCGGAAAATCCATCATGGCGGAAAATGACGTCATAGGGTGCGTTGAACTCGGCTTGGTCCAAGGATTCCAACGATACCTCATTTCTGACAATCGGGCATACGGGTCAAAAGTTACGTGCGTGAACGCATGTCCAACTTTGGCCTGTTGGTGGCGCTAGAGTGCTCAAGGTGCTGACATGAAACTTGGTGAAATTAAACAAGGGACTGTCCCCAATCGGTGTGCCAAATTTCACAACTTTTTACCAGACGGTTCTATGGGCTGCCATAGACTCCAATGGCGGAGGAAAGATGTTAAATAATAAATATAGCTGCAAGCAGCAATGAGGGGGCCAAACAAATAAGCAGAAATTGGGATTGGACTGGACTAGACTAAGACTGGACTGGATTGCATTGGATTGAATTGGACTGGATTAGATTGGATTTGATTGGATTGGACTGGACTGGATTGGGATTGCAGAGATATGAGCCTACTTCATGTGATTGTTGATTGGATTGGATTTAATTGGATTGGATTTGATTGGACTGGATTGGGATTGCTGAGATATGAGACTACTTCATGTGATTGTTGATTGGATTGGATTGGACTGGACTGGCCTGGATTGGATTGGACTGGACTGGACTGGACTGGATTGGATTGGACTGGATTGGATTTGATTGGACTGGATTGGGATTGCTGAGATATGAGTCTACTTCTTGTGATTGTTGATTGGACTGGACTGGACTGAATTGGACAGGACTGGATTGGAATGGACTGGACTGGATTGGACTTGACTGGACTGTATTGGGATTGGGATTGCAGAGACATGAGCCTACTTCATGTGATTGTTGATTGGATTGGATTGAATTGAACTGGATTAGATTGGATTGGACTGGACTGGACTTGACTTGACTTGACTTGACTTGATTTGGTTTGATTTGATTTGATTTGACTGGACTGGACTGGATTGGGATTGCAGAGACATGAGCCTACTTCATGTGATTGTTGATTGGATTGGAATTTATTGGATTGGATTTGATTGGACTGGATTGGGATTACTGAGATATGAGACTACTTCATGTGATTGTTGATTGTATTGAATTGGACTGGATTGGATTGGACTGGACTGGACTGGACTGGATTGGATTTGATTGGACTGGATTGGGATTGCTGAGATATGAGCCTACTTGAAGTGATTGTTGATTGGATTGGATTGGACTGGATTGGATTGGATTGGGATTGCGGAGATATGAGCCTACTTCGTGTGATTGTTTATTGGATTGGATTGAATTGGACTGGATTGGATTGGGATTGGGTCTTGAGTCCTTGTACAAAGTTTGGTTTCAATCCATGAAAGCGTTCGTAAAATATGAGCCTAATTCATGTCATAGTTTTCCCTAGTGGTTAAAAGACACCAAATGTATTGTAGCTATTCAGGATGTGTTCATGAGTCCACGTACCAAGTTTGGTGTTGATACGAGAAAGTCTTGCTAATTATAGCACCCCTAGTGGTCAAAAGTCACCAAATTTATTGTGCGTCCTCAGGTTGTGACCACGAGCCCACATACCAAGTTTGAGGTTGATATGAGAAAGTATTGCTAATTATAGCGCCCCTAGTGGTCAAAGTACACCAAATGTATTGTGTGTCCTCAGGATGGGGTCCCAAGTCCATTTACCAAGTTTGGTTTTGATATGTGAAAGTGTTGCTGAGATATGAGCCTACTTCCTGTGATTATAGCGCCCCCATAGTGGTCAAAAGTCACCAAATTTATTGAGCTTTCTTCTAATTGGGTCCTGAGCCCATGTACCAAGTTTGGTTTTGATACGTGAAATCTTGGCTGAGATAACAGTTCACTTCCTGATTGGCGGCTTCGCCGCCAATTTTGATTGGTCGTCACGGCCGACCTGTTTTGAATAAAGGTCAAAAAAGCAATGCGTTTGTGAGGCATGGTCTGAAGATCATCTGTGCCAAGTTTCATGAAAATTGGATGAAATTTGTGACCTGTGAAAACTTTTAAGTGTTTTTGATGAAATCCAATATGGCCGTCCAATCAATTATGTTAATGTCAAAAGTTGATATGTGTCAGCCTAAGGACCTCTCAAAGTATTAACAGAGATCACTAATATGTTTTAATTTCAAACACATCAGAAAAGTCGAGGCAGGACCAATCGTCAAAATTTCGATGTCCACCACTCTAGTTCATACCTGTCAACATTTAGCTTTCCAAAAACGGGAGATTTTTTTTTTTTTTTGGGGGGGGGGGTGTTTGTACCGGATCAGTGTTTGCATATTTAACATGTTTCATACACGTGTTTCAACACTGCATTTCGGTCGTTGCTTTTACCTTACCAGTACCTTATGCATGCCAGTTATGTATCCACCAGCTGCCTGCCTGCAGCCTACTTCCAAAACTCTAAAGCTGCTTGCTGTCTGATTTGGTTTTGAGGACACAAGTTCAGTGTATCAACAACACTCAACACTAAATAACAGTTTATGTGATGTGTTAATCAATTAAATTCCCAACAATTTCACAACAGCTAGTTCTGGAGTAGGCCATTTAACTAGCCTGCTTGCTTACGAGATTCAGGCTGCGCAGTCAGCACCCGCTGTCTTATTTGGGTTTTGGGTTGCCAGGTTTTAACCCTATGACAAAACGGTTGAAATTGAAAGTAAGTGATTGTGTATGTGTAGGGTGTATTTCATACACAATATGGCAACCTGGGAGATGTCAGACTAATAGAAAAAATGAATGGATCAGTGATTTTAAAATGAAGTTTGAAGGCCATGCAAATTACGGGAGTTTTCCGGGAGAAATAACAAAACGGGAGGGTGCCGGGAGATGACCTTGAAATACGGGAGAACCTGGGAAAAACGGGAGTGTTGACAGGTATGCTCTAGTTCATCCAAACAAACCAGAAAAGGGACTCAAAGTGCTAAATACCGGAATTTTCCTTTAAGACTCACCATAGAATGAATGAGGGAAGTCAAGGAGGTTATAGTTTGACGGTGTCATATCTTTGTGCAGGCCGGATGCTATATATCACAGACATGTTTTGGGGGGCCACCAAAATGAGGTTGCGGGCTGTATCTGGCCCGCAGGTCGTAGTTTGGGGACCACTGCTTTAGCTGCTTGAGGTTGAAGATGACTGAAATTATGGCAGTAAGTGGCTCAAATGACCAGTCAAATCTCAAACAACATGGCAGTGTCCTTTTTTAATCTCCATATGATATACACCACACAGCAATGTTTTCATGGCGTTTCTTGAACCTTTCACATACCTATGCAAAAGTTTTGTACAAGTATTCTCTTTGGGATTTTATGAAATAAATATGATATCATCCACAGAAATTTGAAATGTGACCCACTGTTCACACTCTCTCTCTCTCTCTCTCTCTCTCTCTCTCTCTTTCTCTTTCTCAGACGGGGATGATGGGCGCCCGTTGTGTGGAGGTTTCCGAAGACAAAGCCTCCACTGTGCCAAACGTAGAGGCCATCCTGCACGACTTCAGTGTCCTTGGTGAGGGGCTGGTCCACAAGGTGGTGCCAAGGACAGAGAAATGGGTTGTCTGAATGTTCGCTCGACGTAACAAGATGGGACAAGTTGATTGTGAAACTGAATAATGGCTTTTTTTTCCATGGAAAAGTTGACATAAAACAAACTACTCCAAACCTTTTTGAAGTAAGCGTGCTTTTTTCCTCTTGTATTCACCAATCAAATTACAGTAACAAGATGAGTCATGTCCAAAACCCTCGGCGATTAGTCACCACTGAGGCCGCAAACCACAGTCAAGTTTTGTTATTGTGGGGCTCATTTTAATGACTTTGGTATGGTTTTATTAATGGTTTCACTATGTCGTCATAATCTCATATTTCTTTTGGATGTTAAAGCAATACCAAAGTGTTTTTTGTACCTTAAAATAATGTTTCCAAAATCGTTTCAGTGGTTCATCAACTCGTAACAGGGTGAACGGCAATTCTGCATTAAACCCAGCGACCCTCTATCGGCTATAACCGCACTATGTAAGTTTGCCAGATCGGGTAGCGGATCTGTAGTTCGATGGAATGAGACATAAGAAACTACAAATTTGACTTGCATCTGATGTCGCAATACATCGTACTTTTAGAAGTCATGCAAAATATTCAACCTTGTCTGTGGACATCGTTATTTGCAAAGCCGGTACTGGATAAACAAATAGCCTGCGTGCGACAGAGGGGAAGTTCTTTGGTGTTGCTTGAGACAGATTAAAAATGCAGTTATTGTGTCTTTTCCAAAATGCTGAAAGATAGATTGGAATGTTGCAAGAGTAAGGGATGGAGTAGGAGATGGAGACAAGTTGACAAGCTTGATTTAATTTCGCGTACAGGATGAAGATGTACAGGACTGAGCAGCGGTCATATTTTGTACTGTTATGCGGTACATCTAGTTTAAAAGTTATATATAACATTTTCATGAGTGAGCCCGGAAACAAACAAGGGAACGTTGTTCAGACATGCAAGTAATTAATCTGAACAAGCCATGTTCACCTGGTTATTTGAGTGTTTACTGTGAATCATTCCCAAGAAATGTATTTAATTTTCATGTTCACAAGAATCAGGATGCCTGCTGCCGTTTCCCCACCCCAGTGTTTCGTGACGTATAAAATGAAAAAATCTTTGATTTTGTTCCTTGGGATTTGGATAGAATCCCAAAAGATAGAGTATTATTTACTGTTGACATGTCTGTACTGTAGGTGCAAATCCTTCCTCTGGTTCATATACTTCGCGCAAACTACTGTGAATCAATTGGTTCGGAATGTTTGTTTCCCAATGCAGAAAGTTTGTGTTGCCATGATAACTATAATTTATCATTCACTCTCATTTATAATTTATAAGAAACTGAATATGACTTGTTGTAATTTCATTTTCAATAAGGTTCGTGAAAAGTGTTTGAAGTTTGAGATTAAAGGCTGTTTGATAATAATGGCCTCCACAGACGGACTGTGTTGGATTTTCATTTTGCTGGAATTTTACGCTAGTGTTTTGGATTGTTTTGTACTCTACCCAACTCACAGTAGGCTACCATGAATCCAGCCCATGCACATGAGTATATATTTAGAACGAAATATGGTATTATCTACACAGGAGGCATTTAAGGTCTGCTGCTCAGTGCTTATATTACAAATTTAAAACTTTGCTACTGGTATATTCGGCTTAGGATAAAATTCATTGTGACATCTAGAACTGGTTAGTTATAAGGTTGGACAGAAAACCAGTGTGCACTCTTGACTAACAACAAACTTCTCAGCAACTCTGATTCAGGGCGTCGCGTAAACAGACCCAGTTGTTTTCAGGCATTTCACAACTCCACATGTTGTTGCTGGGGAGCACCAAATCTTTTCCAGGCCATTCGCAGTTGTCGGTTACGAGCTTCTCGGGGGTCAGTAACTACCCCTGCTGCGCCAGTAGGCTACAGAGTGCTGTCGTGTGGGGCTGTGCTTTGCGGGCATCTCTGCATTCATGTTTGATTTTAACATGCTGCGCTCTGAAAGGAAAACAAAACGCATGCCATGGTCTGCATGATGCGTAAACACTTCCACATGGCTAATGTCTGGTGTTTGATGGTGGATGACATACCAGACAGACAGAAAAGTCTACTGTGTGTTGGAACTAGGTAAAAGTTCAGTTTGTGGACAAAAGAAAATCCTTGTGTGAACTTTTGCGTGTACATTTTGTGGAAGTAAAGTTAATCTAATCTATCTCTTACAACATCATTATCGTGAAGTTTATCAAACTGTGACCGGCGTTCTATACATTATCCCTTACTTAAGAAGTACATTTTGTGTTAACATGTCATTTAAACATACATGCTGGATTTAGTATGCGTTAACATGTTGCTTTGCTTTCATACATTTAGTTCCTAATAACCGTTAACATGTATCAACATAACAGTATCAACTGACATTTTTGTAACAGAGACTTCCATTTTTGGGGGGGCCCAAAGGCCTATAGTTTTGTGCCAACCCTCGCAATGAATCAAATGTGAGTTGTGCAATCTGACGCGAAGGACATTCTTTTGTAGTAGCCTGACAGGTTCACATCACTTCCACTGTGTTCCAGTGGTCAAATGTATCATCTTGGTCATCAAGGTCAAATATAGTGACAGTACACCATGAATCAATGGGTCACAATCAGGGTAAGCATTTGATCACAGATTAATTCTGCCTAGGGCATCCAAATGGCCAGCAGCGCATTCCTATAGTAGCCTGACAGGTTCACATCACTTCCACTCTGTCCCAACAGTCAAATGTATCATCTTGATAAAAGGTCAAATATCTTAAAGTACACCATTTGTCAATGGGCAGTGTCAGTCAGGGTAAGCGATTGAAAATCTCAACGAAACTCCAAATATGCAGACATTTGCATAGTTTTCTAGGGATCTATGGAATACCCTGATAATATTAATAAATTATACTACCCCTTGGCGGCCCATTCACATATGGAAGTATTTTCATTTTACTACATGCCAGTTTACTCTCTTAATTTATGTCAAAAAAGAAAAGATTAATTATTGAAAAATTATTAGCTTATAGCAACAGTATCAAGCTGTCAAGACAGGATCAGTTAAAAGAATATCAAATGAATCTTCTGACACAACAAACAAGGTAAACATTGTTTAATATACTGTTGAAATAGGCCTGTTGTTTATTTATTTATTTTTTTGAGGGGGGGGGGGTATAAACCATAACCCTTTCATGTTATTTGTGTTGACATTTTAATTAAAGCCTTCTCGCTGCACATTTTGCTGACCCAACACAGTAACTGGTTCTCTCTCTCTCTCTCTCTCTCTCTCTCTCTCTCTGATGTGTCCACTTAACTGAATAGTTGTTTGACCTAGAATCATAAGGATTTTGGGAGGCATCCTCTTTATGGCTTTGTTTTACACAATGCACAAGCAGACTGGGTGTCAAGTGTGGACAAGGAAAGAAAAAAAACCCCACAGATTCTGGGTGGAGGAAGAATGAGATCCTGCCATACGGGTTAAAACTGCACAATGCAAAGAGGGTGTGAACTTGTAGAAGCGAAGCAGGGATGGTGATGATAGAGGGTGTGTACACACTGATAAATGTGTACATGACTGTAGTGTGTGTGTGTGTGTGTGTGTAGAGGGTGTGTGCTTCAGCAGGCGGGGACTTTCAGTCAAAAGGCTGGACCTGTTTGGATGAAGGCTTTATAAAAGGAGGATGGCACATCTCAAAGTGTGCTCTGACAGAAAAGCCTCTCACAGCCCCTACACCCCCTCTCAGTGCAGGAAGACAGGTCTCCAGACAAAGCTACAAGGATGGGAAGACAACAGTACTACCTGGATAAGCTCTCCCGCACCTTCCAGATCCGCAACAAGCTCTTGCGTCAGGCCCTGGCCGAATGTCTCGGGACCCTGATTCTCGTGGTGAGTACTGTGTCTGTCTGAAGTATGGTAGAATGTTGGCTAGTCAGATGGTCCCATTTTGTCCTAAACTAGGTCAAAGAGGATGAAATTCTGACCACAAAGTTGTGTGCTTTGTGTGATGGCATTTAACTCAAAGGATTTGAGTGAAGTTATAATTTATTTTGTATGAAAAAGCAAATATTTATTTGGTTCTATTACATTCTAAGTTCTCAGAGACACAATGCAATTTTAGAAGTGACATAGGCTACAGCTGGTGAACATACATACATCATACGTGGAAGTTGCACAAATTGCGTAGCTTCCTCTTTCAATGTAATGCCTAGATCCTGTTACTCAGATGGACATAACCTGTCTTTTGTAAAGTTGACTTTTCTCTGTTGACTTCAGCATTATACCTGTGTCAGTGTCACTCTGTATACACAAGTCTCCTGTCACCTGAGCTCTGCCAGTAACAGACATTTAAAGAGCCAGTATCATAGATATGGAAAAGGAGCAAGTATACCATAGACATTCAAAGAGCCAGTGTCATAGATATGGAATGGTGCAAGTATACCATAGACATATAATGGTGCCATTTCTCTAAAAGGTTGTGTGCTTCTCTGTAGATGTTACCTGTTTGAGAGCACATTCTCGTCACTGTTGTGATGTTTAAGGCAATGAATGTTGCTGGCCTATATGTGTACCAGTAAAGGATACCTATTGTATGACGTTAGAAAAGGGCCAATGGTGTGTTAGTGGCACCTTGGGAATAGATGGATGAATGGGAGACCCATTTTCAACATCCTGGTGCTCATCCCACCCAAAGCAATTCAGCTGAAATGAGGTGGAGATGGGGTCTGGTATCAGAGTCGTCAGGACAAATAAACAAGGGGTAGGCAGATTTCCTGCTCTAACACAAACATCCTGACAAAACGCACAAACATCTTTGCTTCCTATTTCAGCCCAGAGTTCCTGCTTTTCATGGTCAGTTACATACGGTTCATATTCATTTACTGTATCTACTGATGAGTTTCACAGTGATATTCGCTTATGACCCTGTATGGTAAGAAGGAAATGTCTATGTAAATAACACTCTTAGTATGAGTATGTGAAATCATGAAGGTGACTGGGCACTAAATAGGGAAGATTTGGAAGGTTTATGCATCCTACACACAGAACCTGTGTCAAGTTTCCAACTGTTAGCAGACCATAGTATACTTAAGCATATTCCCTTAAATGTTGAAGTCAGCAGAATCATTTTAAATATGGCGATCTATTTACAGCCCCTAAACCTCTAACCCTGAACCACTAAACCACACTCTGGACATGTTATCCAAGCAGTAACGGTGCTTTGTGTTTTCATTGGCCCAGGATTCAAAACCAAAAATAATTCACACTTTACTTCCTACAAAGCATTTGACTGTGTATGCATGGCCTGCAGTATATTTCCAGCCTTGGATCCTTATCTCAAATACAAAAGGATGTGATTTTAGCTGATATGACGTGATGGGGAGTGACGGGTCCAAAACCAATGACGACACTGATTCTACATTCCATAAATGTTTTACTCTGGTCCTGTGAGTCTATTTGGCACATGCCGATGACTAACACTATACACAGGTCATAAATAATAATTAGTTTTGACTGGCTATGAGCCAAGGCTGACATGATGAGAATACATACTTCATACAGGTGTATGTGTGAGTGAAAGAAAGAAAGAAAAAAAGAAAGAGGAAGAAAGTATTTTATAAGAGCATTTTTCACGTGTGTATTTATTGAATAATACGTTCAGATAAGAACTAGCAACCATAAAAGAAGGGTAAACTCTGTCATCAACATTATCAAAAGAACTGGCTAGTTCAAAATGGTTTGTAGAAAAATATGATCTTTGCCAAGCACCAAGTGGTAATAATGCACAACAAATCAGCAATCCATCAATATTAAAGGTGTTTTAATCTTATGTGATCATGGTCACACATTACAGTTAATTACCTAGACACATTTAGCTAACTTGACTTATGTTTACTTATCTAATTGTTTTGTGGATGGATGACTGTGAACAACCGCCTTGGTTGTTCACACTGCGGCCGCATTGAAATAATCAGACCTGGGTCTGATTCAGGACCACATATGGAAATGGTCCTGGGCAAGATTTGAGTGTTCACACTACTTCTGAAGAAGTCTGACCTGGTCACTTGACCCCCCAAAAAAATCAAATTTGGGCCACTTTTGCCTGCAGTCTGAACGGGGACTTGCAGGGGCTTTTCATTCCTCCAGTTTATGTCAGGTGAAGGGGGTCATTCACTGTCTGGTCTCAGATTATCACAGTTATCCTAAACAGCCCTTCTTTGTCCCTCAAGGTGATAGTGTTGAGAGGTATAAGTCCGTTTGTCCAGAAGTTGGAACTGGAGAGAAATGTACACATGGGGCAAACTCTGTCCTTGAGATTCTCTCCTGACCATTCTGCCCTGCCATTGCTGGTTCAGTGTTCAGAACAGAGGAACCAGTGTGACAATCAGAAAAGATCTCTTCTCACTTTCTGCCAATTGGTTTATTTGTGTGAATACCTGTGTGACTCATTTTGAGTTTTTAAGTTCAGTCTTTTTGGGGAGGTCTTGACTAGACTTGCATGCACACAGAATTGAAGGGTGTGGAATGTGTGATTTTGCTGTGACGCTGCTGGTGTGAGTTGTTAAGCTTTCTCTTCTTTACCCCTCCTCTCTGCAGATGTTTGGCTGCGGTTCAGTGGCACAACTGACGCTGAGCAAGGGCACACATGGCATGTTCTTCACCGTTAACTTCGCCTTTGGCTTCGCCGCCATGCTGGGAATCTTGGTGTCTGGCCAGGTGTCAGGTACGCACAAAGCCTTGTTAAATGAGATTCTGAGCCACTGCGCTACGTGAGCTCACAGCTATGCTCAGTAGATCAAAGAGGCCTACTGAGTTTACCCCTGGAAGGAGAGGTGCAAATGTACACCAAATACGAGGTGCTGGCAACTTAGAGTAAAACTTAGTGAAAGGAGAGAAGTGCCGCACACTCAGAGTTTGAAGCTAAATTCTTTATTAAAGGGCCCAGTCATAGCATTGTTGTTTGGACACTGCTTTTCGGTGGTTTCTCTTGGTGTGTCTCACTCAGATGTTCTGCTTAATCTGCTCAGGCGGGCACCTCAACCCTGCTGTGACATTCGCTCTTTGCCTCCTGGGCCGAGAGAAATGGAGGAAGTTTCCCATCTACTTCCTGGCCCAGACCATTGGTTCCTTCTTGGGTGCCGCTGTAATCTTTGGTCTCTATTATGGTGAGTGTAAGCCACTGTTGCCCAGCCGTATAATAACAGTATAATATTTCTACAGGGTTTCGGCCAATCAGCTTAATGCTTTATTCTTCAGCTTATTCCAGTAGTAGACTCTTTAAACTCTCTCATTAATGTTTTTCTCTTTTTTTTGTGGAATCTTGTATAACTTAGTCACATGAGTATGAAACCATAATATAGCTAAGCACAGTTACAGTAGCAAATAGTGAATATATTGAAAAATATATTGATTTTATCAGTACAGTTAAATATATTTTTAAAATGTATTTGTAATGTACTCTTCATCCTCAGATGCCATTTGGGACTTTGCTGGAAAGATGCCAGATGAGCTGTTCGTTGAGGGTGAGAAGGCCACTGCTGGGATATTTGCTACATACCCGGGCCCGCACCTTGACATTGTTAATGGTTTCTTTGATCAGGTGAGTGGCTTGGACTCGCGTACTGTATTGATCGAATGATTCAATGTCACCCTCGAGCTCTTTCAAGTGCAAAAAGCCCCATTGCACAATGAAAGGGTTGTTTGAGGTTTCATGATGTTTCTCACCAGAATTTGAATACTTGCAAGCTAAAACCACAGAATAAAACATGAATAGAATAAAACTTGCCTGAACAGCTTTTTCAGGAAATAGACACCAAGGATTTGGCATGAGCCAACCAACCCGAGCAATGGATTAATAATTAAATACAACCTTCACTAAATAAAGGTTGTATTTAATATAAAGAGTTTGGTTCCAAAACGCTATATCTCCATTTTTAAAAACATTACAAACTAATGTAAGTAAGTAAATTTAATTTATAGAGCACATTTAAAACAGTTTCCACTGACCAAAGTGCTGTACAGAGGATATGGCTAAAAATAGAAAATAAAAGCAAATCAGAACAAGCAAAATATAAAAGGCAAGCACAGAGAAAGTAAGCAAGACAAATACAGAAATACAATAGACAAATAGACAGCCCTAAACAAATAAATAGCAACAGTACAGAAGACACTTGAATATGAAGAAGAGAGGAGAGAGAGGGACAGCTAGGAAGCAGGGAAGGCCAAGGAGTAAAGGTGGGTCTTTAGTCTTGATTTAAAAGTGGTGATGGAGGGAGACAGTCTAACATCTGGGGGCAGACAATTCCACAGACGTGGGTCTGCTACCGCAAAAGCTCTATCGCCTCTTTGCTTGAGGCGGGTGAGGGCCACAGGGAAAAGACCCTTATCGGCAGATCTAAGGGACCTGGATGCTGAGAGGGGATGGAGGAGGTCTGAAATATATGAGGGAGCCAACCCATGCAGTGCCTTATAAACAATCAGAAGGACTTTGAAGTGGACCCTAAAACTAATGGGGAGCCAGTGTAAGGAGGCCAGTACATGGGTGATGTGTTGGTATTTCTTGGTGCCAGTAAGCCTAGCAGCTGCATTTTGTACTAATTGCAGACGAGAAAGTTGGGAGTGGGGGAGACCAAGATAGAGGGAGTTGCAATAATCTAACCGGGATGTAACAAATGCATGAATTACTGTTTCTAAGTCCTTGGGAGACAAAGACGGTTTGAAATGGGAAATAATTCTCAGCTGATGGAAGCTACTCTTGATAACAGAGCTAATCTGCCTTTTAAAACAGGGCTCTGAATCAAGGATGACACCTAGATTTTTGGCATGTGACTTGTCATTTAATTGTGTATTAATCAATAAAATCAGTTTACTAAAAAGAAAGGTTTTGGCAAGATGGCGGCGAGCGGAAACACCAACTGCTAAAGTGAGTTGTTCATAACCTTTCTTTTTAGTAAACTCTGTGTACACAAACAAAGTATACGTAAGTATAAGTATATATACTCTTTTGATCCCGTGAGGGAAATTTGGTCTCTGCATTTATCCCAATCCGTGAATTAGTGAAACACACTCAGTACACAGTGAACACACAGTGAGGTGAAGCACACACTAATCCCGGTGCAGTGAGCTGCCTGCTACAACAGCGGCGCTCGGCGAGCAGTGAGGGGTTAGGTGCCTAGCTCAAGGGCACTTTAGTTTACTGGTCGGGGTTCGAACCAGCAACCCTCCGGTTACAAGTCCGAAGTGCTAACCAGTAGGCCACGGCTGCCCCAAACAATGTTCTCAATGTTTCTTGAATTTCCCCTGGAGGATCAATAAAGTATCTATCTATCTATCTATCTATCTATCTATCTATCTATCTATCTATCTCAATGCTCGAGTCCATTTGTAGAGACCCTGGTGATACTACACAGTATGATCGCATCAAAATAGTAGTGCCCCTAGCACTCCCATTCAAAAGGCGAAATTCAAAAATTTGACCCAAAAACGACTATACGGTCAATCTTAAAAGTGGCGCTTCCATCCTCATTATGCTTTTACACCAAAGTTTGACTCGGGTACATTCACAAAAAGACCCTAGGTTGTATTTTGGTGAGAGTTACGCTTTAAAATGGAGGATATAGCGTTTTGGAACCAAACTCTTCATAATGTACCAAATACCATAAGCCAGACACAACAAACAGTGACTGACTCCAAGATCACCAGTGTCTAACTCCTATCTGCGTCCTTGCAGACCATTGGCACTGCGGCTCTGATCGTGTGCATTCTAGCCATCGTGGATCCCTACAACAACCCCGTCCCTCCAGGCCTGGAGGCCTTCACCGTGGGCTTCGCCGTCCTGGTCATCGGCCTCTCCATGGGCTTCAACTCCGGCTACGCCGTCAACCCGGCACGTGACCTGGGACCGCGCCTCTTCACCGCCATTGCTGGCTGGGGCACGGAGGTGTTCACGTAAGTCAGGCACATGACTCACTTGTCATCAGTGATTAGTCATGCAGGTTGTCGGACCGGCCACCTGTGTCGCTGCACGCAAACACCCTAGCAACGGGATTAAAGGGGTGTGAGTCAGCATGTGAAAGTTTTGTATTGTGACACACAAGGCATAATTGTTGACATTAAGTATCGATGAGGAAATATTCCTTTCACTCCCTTTTTTTCTTTCTAACTTATGTCCAAACCTTTTTTTTTTCAAAATAGGGTAGGGAAGTGTTGGTTCCTGGTGCCAATCTTTGCCCCTTTCCTTGGCTCCATCGTTGGGGTCATGGTCTACCAGCTGATGGTGGGCTTCCATGAGGAAGGGAAGGTGCGCGACAACAAAGCTGCTATCGAGGAGACGGTCAAACTGAACGACATCACCACAGAAAAGGACGGGAAAGACGGCACTGTCGCATGAGACAGTCATCATGCCTCTATCTCTTTTCAAAGGAAAGTGCAGAACTCTGAAGACACTGTGGGCCAGATGTACCTACATTTGCGAACGTAGCGTCAGCGTCATGGACAAACCGCAGACTGCAAACGCTGTCAGACCCAAGTTTCCATCATATTTATCAATCGTTCAATACTAAGTGTAAACTGCGCCTTTCTCTGCCTTTCTCCGCCCATAAACACAATTTACGAACGTCCACAACTGTATGGCAGCGCCTACATACAAGCGCAGTTGAATGAAGTTAACTGATGACAACATTCAAAAGAATCAAACGTTTAGCGATCATGAATAATTTCATAAATGATAAGATGTCAACAAGCAGGGAGATAATGAAGATCAGTAGTTCTACTCAAACTACTTGTGCATGTAGGCTATGGAAGATTGGTCAAATCTAGCAAGTAGGAAAGTTTAAGTGAATGACGTGAAAGTGAAATAAGGCCAACGAAAGTTAAGGTTGCTTCCCCCCCCCAGCTGTTTGTCAAGAGCCATATGACATCCCACTTTAGTTCTACCTCCTGATCTTACAATTATCCCAGCATGTCCATGGCTTTCTTTTATTCTCGCTGAGCCTGAAGTTTACACCTTTGTGTTGTTAATGTAGAGGAAGAACACAACACCGTTGCTATGGTCTTAAGTTTTTCATCTTTTCTCCTCTAGTGTTTCTCTTTTGTCTGTGCGCAGTCTAAAAGGACTTGGTTAAGGGGGAAAGCGAGGATTGTATTGTCTTAATCATGTCTGAATAATTTGTATTTACTGCCCATTTTAAAGCCAAGAAATACAGAGTAGTACAATAGATGTACTTGTACATTTGCAGTGATGTAGACTAATAGTATTTTTCTGGATTTACATGTTGTATTTTATTTATATTGAAATATGTGTTTCATTTCTACATTTACAGTCATTTACATTTCTACATTTTGTATTTCTGAGAAATAATGATTTCTGGTATACTAGTATTCCTGTAGAGGGCAATAAAATGTTTATTTCTTTTGTAAAGTTGGTGTTGGCTCCATTGATGTGACATTTCAACACTCACTCATTTTCATATTATGAAATATATGACAGCTGAACATCGACCAAACTCTACGACAAACAAACTGATGTGTATCCTTGTCCTACATTTCCCACAACCCTGTTCCTTTATTGTGGCCCATTATTCATTATTTTGCCTCACATCTGTTCATTTTGATGGGAATAATATGTCCCTTTCAATAAGATTTATTTACATATATCAGATGCTTTTGTTACCGGCCTCAGACCTAGGGGAATCTGGGCAGGTAGCCTACAAGACCACAGGCTGGATAGCACTGTGGGTTGGAAAGAAGTGGAGATACAGAAATTATGTCTTTCTCAAGCGCTGGACGTTTATTTCTGAGTAAAAATCATTCAAGAGAGAAATAACAGATAGGCCTAACACACACTATGACACTGGATGACACTGGACATATTCCAAAATATACCATTATAAAATATACTATAATAATATAATATATAAATATAATATAAACATTGAAATACCTCTTGATATTATAAACCATAGTTTCAAACATTACTAATATAATAAATGCAATAAATAGACCAATATAGAAAGCATTGGCATATATAATATACAATACAACATTATGAAATAGACAGTAGTATACCTTTATAATATATCCAATATGCTTCAACAAATAACACTATACATCGAATGACATTGTATGTAAACCATACAATGTCCTAATACATTCCAGTATAGGCTACATATACACAGGCTACTTGGCTATCTTATTATCAATTAAAGCAACACCAAAGAACTTTCCCTCTGTCGCACGCACGCTATTTGTTTATCCAGCACCGGCACCGGTCCACAGACAAGGTAGAATATTTTGCATGACTTTGTATTGTATTGAATTTGTAATTTCTTATGTCTCATTTCATCGAACTACAGATCCGCTACCCGATCTGGCAAACTTACATAGTGCGGTTATAGCCGATGAAGCGAATGCAGAATTGCCGTTCACTCTGATACGAGTTGATGAACCACTGAAACGATTTTGGAAACATTATTTTAAGGTACAAAAAACTCTTTGGTGTTGCTTTAATTCTTCAAAGTGAACACACATAAAATAACAATGGTTACATTGGGTTACTTTTATCAAATACATTAACAACATTTTCATTAATCAAATACTTAGAATACTATCCGATAACTAGAAAAGCATTTCCTGAAGGAAATACAGTGCATGCAAAGTTGTTGCTGGGTTGGTTGCTAGGGTAATTATAGTGGTTGCTATGCTATAAAGTGGTTGCTAGGCTGTTGCTAGGGTAATTATAGTGGTTGCTATGCTATAAAAGTGGTTGCTAGGTGGTTGCTAGGTTGTTGCTAGGGTACTTAGGGTGGTTGCTAGGCTGTTGCTAGGGTTCTTGTTGTGGATGCTATGCTATAAAAGTGGTTGCTAGGTTGTTGCTAGGGTATTTAAGGTGGTTGCTAGGCTGTTGCTAGGGTCATTATAGTGGTTGCTATGCTAAAATAGTGTAAATAGTAAAAAAGTTAAAAGTTATTAAAATTAGGAGAAATAAAGAGAGGGATAGAGAAAATGAGGGAAAGTGAAGAAAAATAAGTGAAAGAAAGTTGGGATGAGAAGTGAGCTATTCAGTTGAATGGAGAGGGACACAAAGAAGAGGTTCCATTGAAGTTGCTACAGGCAGTCAGTGAGAGAGCACAGGTTCAGTTGATTGCATTCTATTTCCTTAATAGCCTATTATGATGTCATAAAGCCATGTTAAGTCTATGGAGAATTTTAAAGTTTAGTTTTTATTTAATATCTCAAAAAGTAAAAGTCGTAGAAATATGAAAAGTCATAGAACGAAAATTTGGTTCAAGAGCTACGTGTCAAAGTTTGAACCAGGTTTCTACAATAAGCGGTTCAAATTAGGGCCTGGAAGAATAATAATAACTAGAAAAGCATTTCCTGAAGGAAATACAGTGCATGAAAATGCAAAAATATGATGTAAAATATCATACAGAGTAAAAACAAACTATATTGGTTGCTAAGTAGATGAGGTTTAATATAGTTGGAATGACTGAACAGTTAAATAGGTGGATAGTTTAAATGGTTAAATTATTTAGGTAGATAGTTGACGATAACTAACAGTTGGAATGGCTCTAATGTTTGTTAGCAGTTATGCTAACTATGTTAACAAAGATAATAATGTTAACCAAGTTACTATGCTAACTAGCATGCTAACATGCTAACTATGCTAACCACGTTACTTAGCTAATCATTTTTAACAGTTTTGTTAAAAATGCTAACTAGCATGCTAACATGCTAACCATAATACTTAGCTAACATAGCTAATCATTTTTAGCAGTTTTGCTAAAAATGCTAACTAGCATGCTAACTATGCTAACCATGTTTCTTAGCTAACTTAGCTAATCATTTTTAGCAGTTTTGCTAAAAATGCTAGCTAGCATGCTAACTATGCTAACCATGTTACTTAGCTAATCATTTTTAGCAGTTTTGCTAACAATGCTAACAATGTTAGCAATGCTAATATGTGAACTATGCTAACCATGCTAACTAGCTACAGTGGGTAGGAGTCATAGTTGATGACAAGTAACAGTTACAATGGCTGAACAGTTAAAAAGTTTAGTAGTTTAAAGGGTTAAATTGTTTAACAGTGAAATATTGTAGTGAGGACTTTTATTTTGAAACAGTTTTTGGCAGAGGAAGCAGTTGAACAGGATGTGTAGTCTTAATAGGGCCAGTTTGTATGCTTAAAGCCTGAGACTGGCAGTTGATCCAGGTGGCCCGAACACCTGCCATAGGATTCTAATTGCTTAACGGCCGTATTGTACTTAGTTAACTTAGCTAATTATTTTTAGCAGTTTTTCTAAAAATGCTAACTATCATGCTAACATGCTAGCATGCTACCTATGCTAACCATGTTACTTAGCTAACTTAACTAATCATTTTTAGCAGTTATGCTAACTCTGCTAACTAACATGCTAACTATGCTAACCATGTTACTTAGCTAACTTAGCTAATCATTTTTAGTAGTTATGCTAACTATGCTAACTAGCATGCTAACATGCTAGCATGCTAGCATGCTAGCATGCTAACTATGCTAACCATGTTACTTAGCTAATCATTTTGAACAGTTATGCTAACTATGTTAACTAACATGCTAACATGCTAACTATGCTAACCATGTTACTTAGCTAACTTAGCTAATCATTTTTAACAGTTTTGTTAAAAATGCTAACAATGTTAGCAATGCTAACATGCTAACTAGCTACAGTGGGTAGGAGTCATAGTTGATTTTAAGTAACAGTTACAATGGCTGAACAGTTAAAAAGTTCAGTAGTTTAAAGGGTTAAATTGTTTAACAGTGAAATATTGTAGTGAGGACTTATTTTGAAACAGTTTTTGGCAGAGGAAGCAGTTGAACAGGATGTGTAGTCTTAATAGGGCCAGTTTGTATGCTTAAAGCCTGAGAATGGCAGTTGGGACAGGTGGCCTGAACACCTGCCATAGGATTCTAATTGCTTAACGGCTCTATTGTGATGTCATCAGCCCATGTTAAGTCTATGGGGAAATTTTGATTAGTTTTTAATTAATAGTTTAAAAAGTATAAAAGTTACAAAGCTGAAAAATACATAGCACCCATGTCCTAAGTAAGACCTACGTAACATAGTTTGAATGAAGTTTCTACGTTAAACGGTTGAAGCTGCATTAAACGCGTTAGAAGAAGAAGAATAAGAAGAAGCCTAGGAAGAACAGTACAGTGCATTTTCATGCACTGTAATAATACTAGAAAAGCATTTCCTGAAGGAAATACAGTGCATGAAAATGCAAAAATATGATGTAAAATATTATACAGAGTAAAAACAAACTATATTGGTTGCTAGGTAGATGAGGTTTAATATAGTTGGAATGACTGAACAGTTAAATAGGTGGATAGTTTATATAGTTAAATGATTTACTTGGTAGATAAGGTTTAATATAGTTGGAATGATTGAACGGTTAAATAGGTGGATAGTTTATATAGTTAAATGATTTACTTGGTAGATAAGGTTTAATATAGTTGGAATGATTGAACGGTTAAATAGGTGGATAATTTAAATGGTTAAATTATTTAGGTAGATAATTGACGATAACTGACAGTTGGAATGGCTCTAATGTTTGCTAGCAGTTATGTTGACTATGTTAACAAATATAATAATGTTAACCAAGTTACTTAACTTAGCTAATGTTTTCATTTTTAGTAATTATGTTAACTAGCATGTTAGCAATATTAACATGTTAACTATGTTAACCATGTGACTTAGCTTACCTAGCTAATCATTTTTAGTAGGTATGCTAACTAGCATGCTAACAATGTTAAAATGCTAAGTATGCTAACCATGTGACTTAGCTAGCTTAGCTAATCCTTTTTAGCAGTTATGCTAACTATGCTAAATAGCATGTTAACATGCTAACCATGTTACTTAGCTGACTTAGCTAATAATTTTAAGCAGTTTTGTTAAAAATGCTAACTAGCATGCTAACTATGCTAACCATATTACTTAGCTAACTTAGCTAATCATTTTTAGTAGGTATGCTAACTATGCTAACTAGCATGCTAACGATGTTAAAATGCTAAGTATGCTAACCATGTGACTTAGCTAGCTTAGCTAATCATTTTTAGCAGTTTTGCTAACTATGCTAACCATGTGACTTAGCTAATCATTTTAAGCAGTTTTGTTAAAAATGCTAACTAGCATGCTAACTATGCTAACCATATTACTTAGCTAACTTAGCTAATAATTTTAAGCAGTTTTGCTAAAAATGCTAACTAGCATGCTAACTATGCTAACCATGTGACTTAGTTAACTTAGCTAATCATTTTAAGCAGTTTTACTAAAGTTTTACTAAATTGTAGCATTTTTACTAAAAATGCTAACTAGCATGCTAACATGTTAGCATGCTAACTATACTAACCATGTGACTTAGCTAACTTAGCTAATCATTTTAAGCAGTTTTGCTAAAAATGCTAACTAGCATGCTAACTATGCTAACCATGTGACTTAGTTAACTTAGCTAATCATTTTAAGCAGTTTTACTAAAAATGCTAACTAGCATGCTAACATGTTAGCATGCTAACTATACTAACCATGTGACTTAGCTAACTTAGCTAATCATTTTAAGCAGTTTTGCTAAAAATGCTAACTAGCATGCTAGCATGCTAACTATGCTAACCATGTGACTTAGCTAATTTAGCTAACTAGCTACAGTGGGTAGGAGTCATAGTTGATGACAAGTAACAGTTACAATGGCTAAACAGTTAAAAAGTTCAGTAGTTTAAAGGATTAAATTGTTTAACAGTAAAATATTATAGTGAGGACTTTTATTTTGAAACAGTTTTTGGCAGAGGAAGCAGTTGAACAGGATGTGTAGTCTTAATAGGGCCAGTTTGTATGCTTAAAGCCTGAGAATGGCAGTTGGTCCAGGTGGCCCGAACACCTGCCATAGGATTCTAATTGCTTAACGGCTCTATTGTGATGTCATCAATCATAATGTTAAGTCAATGGGGAAATTTTGATTAGTTTTAATTAATAGTTTAAAAAGTATAAAAGTTACAAAGCTGAAAAATACATAGCACCCATGTCCTAAGTAAGACCTACATGTAACATAATTTGAATGAAGTTTCTACGTTAAACGGTTGAAGCTGCATTAAACGCTTAGAAGAAGAAGAATAAGAAGAAGCCTAGGAAGAACAGTACAGTGCATTTTCATGCACTGTAATAATACTAGAAATGCAATTCCAAGGAATTACCAGTGCATGAAAATGCTTAAGTTGTGATGTAAAATATCATGTATAGTTAAAACAGATAATACAGAGATGGTTACTACGGTGATGCTAGGATAGACATGGTGGTTGCATAGCTTTAATAAAAGTTGATAGTTTAAAAGTAGACTGTTTAAAAGCTGAATGTAGATAGTTTAAAAGTTGTTGATAGAGAGTAGATAGTTTAAAAGTTGTTGATAGACAGCTAGTTTAATAGATAGTTTAATGATAGTTTAAAAGTAGACCGTTTAGAAGTTGAAGGTAAATAGTTTAAAAGTTGTTGACAGACTGGAAGTTTAATGAATGTTGATATTCAAATAGTTTAATGGCTGTGTATAGGTAGATATTTGACGATAACTGAAAGTTGGAATGGCTCTAATGTTTGCTAGCAGTTATGCTAAGATTTTTAACTATGCTAACCATGCTACTTAGCTAATGATTTATTGCAGTGCTAGCAATGCTAACCATGCTACTTAGCTAACTTAGCTAACATTTTCTAGCAGTTTAATGAATGTTGATATTCAAATAGTTTAATGGCTGTGTATAGGTAGATATTTGACGATAACTGAAAGTTGGAATGGCTCTGATGTTTGCTAGCAGTTTAACTATGCTAACCATGCTACTTAGCTAATGTTTTATAGCAGTGCTAGCAATGCTAACATGCTAACCATGCTACTTAGCTAATGTTTTCTAGCAGTTTTGATAAACATGCTAACTATGTTAGCAATGGTAACTATGCTAACCATGCTACTTAGCTAACTTCACTAACGTTTTCTAGCAGTTTTGCTAAACATGCTAACTATGCTAACAATGCTAACATGCTAACTATGTTAACCATGTGACTTAGCTTATCATAACCTAACCTAGCTTATCATTTTTAGTAGTTATGCTAACTACGCTAACTAACATGCTAACAATGTTAACATGCTAACCATGTGACTTAGCTAACCTAGCTAATCATTTTTAGCAGTTATGCTAACTATGCTAACATGCTAATTATGTTAACCATGTTACTTAGCTAATCATTTTTAGCAGTGTTGTTAAAAATGCTAACTAGCATGCAAACAATGCTAACTATGCTAACCATGTTTCTTAGCTAACTTAGCTAATCATTTTTAGCAGTTTTGTTAAAAATGCTAACTAGCATGCTAACCATGCTAACCATGCTAACTAGCTACAGTGGGTAGGAGTCATAGTTGATGACAGGTAACAGTTACAATGGCTGAACAGTTGAAAAGTTCAGTAGTTTAAAGGGTTAAATTGTTTAACAGTGAAATATTGTAGTGAGGACTTTTATTTTGAAACAGTCTTTTGGCAGAGGAAGCAGTTGAACAGGATAGTGTAGTCTTCATAAGGCCAGTTTGTATGCTAAAGCCTGAGACTGGCAGTTGATCCAGGTGGCCTGAACAATAATAATAATAAGTTGTTGTTGTTGTTGTTGTTGTTGCCTTGGAAGAACAGTACAGTGCATTTTCATGCACTGTAATAATAAGTTGCCTAGGAAGAACAGTACAGTGCATTTTCATGCACTGTAATAAGAAGTTGTTGCCTAGGAAGAACAGTACAGTGCATTTTAATGCATTGTAATAAGAAGTTGTTGTTGCCTAGGAAGAACAGTACAGTGCATTTTCATGCACTGTAATAAGAAGTTGTTGCCTAGGAAGAACTGTTTATTGCACTGTAATAAAATGCCTAGGAAGAACAGTACAGTGCATTTTCATGCACTGTAATAACAGTAATAGTAGTAAAGTAATAGTAGGCTATCAATAGCCTAATTATAATCATAAACAATTTATGTATCGACTATGACTTTTCTGCTGCTCAGTCTTTATCAGTTCCTCATCAAATAAATTAAAAGAGGCTCAATAAATGTGCCACATGTGATAGCCGAATATAAGATAACCCTTGCCTATCCCATTTCAATTAGGCAGCAGTACACCACCACGAACAAGCTGTCATTAAGTTTTTGCGTTTAGTAGGGCTACAACTTTTATGACGTGACGTTTCTTGGGCATTTAGCTTCACCATCACGTCAAGTTGTAATGTATGCGCAATGCTCATCTAGGCTATGGATTTAATTGGCTTAAAGGCAGCAAAAGTGGGATATAGTGCAACTGCTTCCCCAAAACAATTCCTCCATAACTGTGTATTTAATCGTTTGATATGTGGATAACTTTCAGTTGACTAAACAAAAGGTATTTTGTTATCACAAGGCTAGCTGGTTCGTTATATGGCAAAGCATATAGCCACTTTGTTTGCAGCAGTGAAGCTGAGTTTGTTGTTAACATTGTTGGTAACTGTCAGGGAATTTAACCCCAACATATAGATACAAGAATAACCACAACACGTAGTATGGCTTTGCCCACAAACTATGGTACCAAATTGTACAGTACAATTTTGAGGGATCTGTACTTTACTCGAGTATCATTTTTGGGGGGTACTCATGACTTTACTCAAGTACATTTGAGGGGCAAATATTGTAAACTCCACTACATTGACATGGAAACCCTCAATTTGTTGTTTCCCTCTCAAACGTGATTGGATTGTGCAAGCGCCACTGATTGGGATAGCCTGTCAGCAATCATCTTCAGCTTTCCGCCAAAGTCAACTCTATGGTCAGATTTAGATAAGAGATGAAACCATGGACGAAACAATGGATGAAGATGCAGCAGGTCCATCCCGGGAATGTGCCAACCTGTGGCTCCACCTCGCCAGACTATTTTTTTACTATTATTTTCTGAACAAGTTAATGATAGTTTTCGCTTCAAGTGTTTCAATTAAAAAATAGTATTTTGTATTTTAAATACATATTTTAAATACATGTATTAGAAATACTGCCCATCCCTGGCAACATGGTAAAAAGAGGAATGATTTTACTTTCAATTCCTTTTACATTCTCCAAGGTATTAACATTAACATTTTTCATAACTCCATGTAGGACGTTTCTGTAAATGTAAGCACTGTGGCAGTAGTAATGCAATATTTAGAAAATGTAGGCTCTTGTACTTTTAAAAACAAGTACTTTTGTACTTTTACTTAAGTAGACATCTGACTGTTGTAATTTTACTTGTACTTGAGTCAAATTTAGCAAAGGGTATCTGTACTTTTACTCAAGTAATGAAGCTGTGTCTGTCCGCCTCTGTCTGGTACCAAGGAGAGCCTGCTAATGTAAGGAAGAATTCCTCACACCATCAGTCTCTGACTCTGCAGCCCAAAAGCTGTGTCTTTTATTGTACAGATGCACACAGAAAATAGGAAGCATAGCCTACGGAAGCGTATTGCTGCCACACTAAAATAAATAAAAAGGCTCAGTATTATGTAATTACGTGAAAAGTTTCTTGTTATAACAATATCTTTTTCACGTTTTAACAAGATATGTATGACGATACTGAATGTTATTTAAAGATATGATATTTTTACGTTTTTACAAGATATATATCATGTTATTACATGAAATGATCACGTTATTCAAGATAATGAAACTAAACGAAACGAGAGGCAAGAATCGAAATAGGATAGGATTGATTTGACTCAATCAAATTCTATTTTAAGCTCGGTTTAAGACATTCTCGTTATTGAACACGGTGGATGATATTGTTACCTATAGCCTATGCGAACACCCAAGCATTGTCCAGAATATTTTGCATCTGTGTGCAGTAGGCTAGCGGAGTTGCAATCGGGAGAGTTGGGAGGATTCCCGATGGGGCCGGGCTGAATACAGTGTGATCTCAAAAAGCACATGCTTTTGCTGTTTGAATATTTAATTTGCTGTGCTCTCCAGCAGCCTGCACTGTGCGACTGCAGCGCTTCACTTCTCACTCCCTGCGTCCCTTCCCCACAGCCTTAAACGTCCCACATACTCGACGCACCCGGCCGGTAGTGCGACAATGTGACGTCACAGAAGCGCCATAACCATTTATACTCACGTGTGGTGGTTGCGACACTAGTTGCAATATTCTCCTGAACAGAGGTGTCGCTGTTGTGAAAAGATTAACGCTAACTATGTTACACAGCAGAAGAAGCTGCAGTAAGAAACACTAGTAGCAGAGAATGTCTAATAAGGGGAGAACTGCCACTCTCTGAAAACTTCCGGTTTCTGAACTGGTTGCAGTTCCTTCTGTGGTTCCACATGAGGGCACATGTCCACGAGTGCAGAATGCATGGAGGTCTATGGAGCTGTACCCCTCAAAATCCACTTTTCTCGGGTTATAATTTTTTTCCAAGTAATTTGAATATTGTATTCGAAAGGGGAGGCAAAGAAAATACACTTGGTTGAGTATTATATTTTTTAAAGTCACTTAATTGTTCTAAAAAGCCTTTCAAACGTGTCAATGATGTCATTTATTAGCACAATGCTAGCGTGTTATGGGCAACAACGACCCAACCGGTAAGAAATCAAAAGGACATAAGTACTCGTTCATTCAACTTTTTACCTATAACCCATGTTGAAGTTATACTAACTACAATCAAATCTGAGATTTGTCAACGACAATCAGGTGAAAGAGACAAATTTAGCCGTCTAGCTCCATTGACTCCCATTCATTCTGCACTCATGGCAATCGCCCCCAGTGGAACTCTGGTGGAACTGCAACCAAAATTCGGTACAATGGGACTTAATACGGAGTGGCCAGGCTCTCCGTAGACGGGCTCTGCTAGTAGCTAGCATCTGTGATGATGGTGCTTCAGACTTTGGTTGCTACTATTCACAACTACCACCATCATTATCATCTAGTTTTCCAAGGTGTGCGCCATCTACGTCATTTTGTAGATAGATAGATAGATAGATAGATACTTTATTGATCCCCAGGGGAAATTCAAGGTCTCAGCAGCATACAGACAACACAAACATACACATTCTTTAACAGCAGAAAGAGTAATTAAAGTATATAATATAAAAACACAACTAAGCAATAAGGACAGTAGAAGATAAAGAATATGCTAAATATACTAAAATACAAATTATACTAACTAACACTTAAATGCAATATATAAAAATATACTAAAATACAAATGACAAAAATACAAATTATGCTAACTAACACTTAATCTAAATCAATTCTAAAAACAGTATCCACATAGTGGTGATTAATCAATCAGAGGCGCTTGCAATGACTGAGGCAGGGACTGAGCCTGTGATTCTCTGTGCATAGTCAGGTATGGTAAGGTGCTCTAAGGTGCTCTGTGTGAATGAGTGTCATGGTGGTAGTGCAATGGTGATAGTGGTCATGGTGATCGTGCAAATGAGTAAGTCCAACAGTGCAACAATGCAGAAATAAAGTAAAACTAGATGTACCGCAGAGCGGTACAAAATATGACCGCCGCCCAGTCCAGCACATTTTTTCCACAAAAATAAATCACACTGAAAGGCCTATATGATTCTAACTGTCTCACTAAATTGCATTATCCACACTCAATTCTCACTGGTATCTGCTAGACAACAAGTACCAAAACATGATTAGTTCATAGATTTCACATGTAAAATTAATTTTATACAACCCCACCCCCATCTTGCCTGTTCATAATTCTGAGAAATTCTTGAATTGTGTGCATGTGTGCGTGTACATGTTTATGTTTATGTGTGTGGGTGTGTGTGTGTGTGTGTGTGTGTGTGTGTGTGTGTGTGCATGTGCATGCATGCGTACATATGTCTACTGTGTGAGTATGTGTCATATGTATGATTACTGTGAATGTATGTGTGTGCGTGTGTATCTGTTTATGCACATGTGTGCACATGGAATGGGTTAACATGACCCCTGGAGGCAAACATACGGAAAAAATTGGTCATCCTAGGCCCTACGGTTCTCAAGATATTCACAGAAAACTGTGTCTGCCCTACCCTCCTTTCGGGGGGTCCAGTACAGCGGGGGGGCTACAAATCAAAACAAGAAACGATGGTTCCATGCTATCCATTTTCCATTTTCCAAGTTTCGTGTACCCTGGTCTTTCAGTGTCCCGGGAATCCTTGTTGGTGTACGGTCACTAAATGTATACATAAAGTATTTTATTGTAAGGCCCCCCATGAACGAAAGTTCACAAAACTTGGCATGCATTCGGAGGGTGTCATAATGATCCTACACTTTCAATTTCGTGCAGTTTTGACCATGTCAGCCAGAGATATTGTGATGAAAAACACCTCATTTTTGCTTTTTTTATTTTTAACTAGGTGGCGCTATACATGAAATGAGTGGTTATGGAATGGGTTGACATGGCCCCTTGAGATCAACATACAAAAAAAATGGTCCTCCTAAACCTTACGGTTCTCGAGATATTCACAGAAAACTGTGTCTGCCCTACCCTCCTTTCGGGGGGTGCAGTCCAGCTGGGGGGCTACAGATCAAAACGAAAAACGATGGTTCCATGCTATCCATATGGGGTTACATGCCCACCAAGTTTCGTCTACCCCGGTCTTTCAGTGTCCCGGGAATCCTTGACGGAAATTTGGACATGCGAAAAAAAAAAAAAAATCTGACTAAACCTATATCTGACCGCTTCTTCGCTGCGCGGCGGTCATAATAAAGTCTATATATCTATTTAAATATTTAAGAAAATGTATAAGTGTGGCCACAGTTCGGCTGTGGCATGGAGGGGGGGGTTATGCATATGTGCTAATATAGCACGCAAACAGTGAGGTATAAAGACAGTGGTACAAGTGGCTGGTGGACAGACAGTATCCAAACATGGAGGGGGTGAAGAGGCTATGCAGAGAAGTCTATCTCTCCTCTTCACTTAAGTGAGGCATTGAACAGTTCAATGGCCCTAGGGACAAATTACTTTCTCAGTCTGTCAGTTGTGCAAGGCAGTGAGCGAAGTCTCCAGCTGATCAGGCTCTTCTGCTTAACAATAGTGCTGTGGAGTGGGTCACACAAAAAAACAAACACTCATCAAGCAGCACTGTGTAGGCCTAATAGCAGTCAGGGTGCAAGTTCAGACACGACTAGTTATCATTTATGCCAGCCATGAGCTCTCGTGGCCTCGTTTCGTTATTTTGAAATAACGTGATATTTTCATGTAAAAACGTGATAAATATCTTCTGTTCATCACTTTATTTTTGATGGCACTGAACTGAAAATGTTGATGGATTTTTTCTTTAAATTTAACTCATTAAAACTTGTATCAAACCAGTTTTTGTCTATGTTGTCAAACGTGGATTATGTTCCCAGTTTTTATATTGGATGTCATCATTTTATAATATATATCAGAATATTCTGTTAAGCCCACTATGAATATTAAAATACACAAAAACATGTTTCCTGTATCATACAGCTTTTCTACTGGGAGGTTTACAACTTATTCTGAATCAATTTACCCAAGTTTGTCACTAAACCAGGCCTACTTGGAATACCCCTCAGATGTCTGAATGGCACTGATCTCACTTAAATGTTTATGGAACCTTTCTGTGAACTGTGAATAATGCTGTTGATGGAACTTTTCTGTCAACTGTGAACTATATTTAACTCATTAAACTTGTATCAAACTAGTTTTGTCTATGCTGTCAAACATGGATTATGTTCCCAGTTTTGATCTTGGACGTCAGGTCACCTTATCATATATCAGATTATTCTATTACTATTAAACCCACTATGAATATTAAAATACGCCGAACCATGTGGCCTGTATCATAGCTACATATATGACCTTTGCAGCAAAAAAACCGCGTGAAAATCTGTTCGGTATTCAGTGAGGTATGATTAATTAATGCGCTGACAGCTCATTGCACCAGCCAAACAGATTACACTGAGTGGAGTGGATGACCGATCCAAGATGGCGGCCCCACGTCTCGTCAGCGCTAGTAGGAAGTAGCGGTCGATGCGGCGTCTATATGTCTATGATTGTGACATCTCACCCACACACACACACAGACAGGGTGCAGTTCCTGTCTGTCTCGGTGCACACTTAATCTCTGTTCTTGGAACTCAGCACAACAACATTTAACTTGAACTCTCTGTTCTTAGAACTCAGCACAACAATATTTCTGCTTACACAAACGGTTACAATGATAATAATAATTTCCTTACAGTAACGTAAACGTTTTCAGGGTTCTCAAGTCTCACGCAAAGGGCGTGAGACACACGCAATTCCACAAGTTCACACGCCACACCTTGCATTTCTCACGCAGAAATATTAGGCTACTAGAGATGTCAAGGTATCTGCATAATTATGCCTATTAGTGGAAGCGCAGGGATACGAGAGGATATCTCGCAGGGTTCAGAACTAGCGCACCACTCACCAGCCAAATAAATAAAATAAATAAATAGCCACCGACATCCAATCAAAAAATAGTGTTCGTTGTATCCGGGTAAAATTCCAAAATAGGACATCCCTCCCTGCAACCACGTTATGTTTGTGCGCTTTTGTGGGGTTACACGTTTAAGATGTCAAAACTGCACCAATATTATTTTTATTTAAAAATGCAACTGTCTGTCATTTTGGTAATGGCACTTTAACAGTGTGTGTAAATCAGGCCTTTCTACAAACACTTGTAACGTGTAGGCTAGCTTACTTTATGGCAAAAATATTTTCCTATTTATAAACTAAACTGTCGGTCATTAAGAAAACATAATGAAGTGTCGTTGTAGCTTTGTGTAACCCAGACATCAGCAACGTTCATTTTATACGACCTATCACTCTGGTGGCTGCCTGCATTTTCCCTGTCGTCACGGCTGCAACTTTCGCACTCGTTTGTGCTTTTTATCGGGGTGTTCATCAGGTCCCGGGACACCCTAAGCCTCCATGGATGGACCATGTCAACAATGAATGAAATTAGCTTATTATCAATGAGTGTTATCAATTTGAGCGAGTATACTACACATACATTTTTTTCTAAAGATACAGGACTGCTAGGCTACAGACAAGCTGCCAACCACCATAGTGTAGCAACCCAAAATTAACTTGCTGTCCTTATAAAAAATAAAAAGTTGGTCTCGGCATGCCCATTCTTGATACAATGATTCAGTGGCAATAGACTACTCAAGTGAAAAAAAAACAATTAGCCTAATAAATAAAATATTTGTCTCACTCAGTATATCTCGTAAATTAGTGAGCCATAGAATATCCCACCGTCAAGATTATTATATTTGAAAATTCCAATCTATCCCACCTAAATATCAAAAGTTATTTCTACTGGCATGCTTCCTGGTGACATAAAAACACAAATGGTTTCCCCTTGATATAAAGCTGACATAAGAGACATAAGCTATGCAAAATGGATACAAATCCCAGACTGTCCAGGAAAATAAACAAAAACAAGATATAGGATGTATAGGCCTATAATGACAAATTCAAGGTCTCAAAGTGTTAATGCTTCTTTCCAAAAATCTCACCAGAAGTTGTTATTTAAAGGAATTATCTGGAGTAAATTGCACTTTTTTTTTTTTATCAATTTACGGATGATTGGGAGTACATACGTTGACTTGACATTAAAATCATGTCATTCGGATGTGTTTTGAGAAAGTTCGATTTTACCCGGGCATGTCATTTCACATTTACAGTAACTTGAACTCTCTGTTCTTAGAACTCAGCACAACAATACCTGGAATAAGGTGGATATGGCTCTGGGCCAGGCCACCTGCATCAACTGTCAGTTTTTAGGCTTTAAGCATACAGTCATACAAATAAAGACAAAAAAAGCTTTGCTTGTGATCTGTCACTGTCTCCTCAAAGCTCTGGTGCACAGCCACTTCCTCAGAGGCTCTAGACTCAGAGATGGTTGATAAACTAACCTAATAGTGAACTGAGCCTAGCTGGTTCATGACTGAACTCCCATAATGCTGTGCAGTGTGTGTGTGTGTGTAATGTTGATGTTGGTTTTAGTATGAGTAATTGCGTTTACCTTGTCATGTATGTGTTAGCTGGTATAGTCTTTCTTTATGTTGTACCTCATGTGTTTACCCTGTGTATTGTATGTGACTACCCTGTTTGTGTATCGTGCTTGTTTAATTGACTTCCTTTGTGTTGCCTGTGCAATGACGTTCATGTGTTTTGATGCGTAACCAGTAAAACCTAGAATATGTCACATGAAAAACGTGGGGCCTAAGAGAATTTTTTAAGTCATAGGGGAAGGCCCAGGAGAATTTTTGGCCTGGGGGGAGGGCTGAAGAAAGTTATTTGTTCCTGAACCAAAATCCATTTTCAGTATTTTAAATGATTTGTAGGCCAAAACATGATTCACGTCTCTTTGACAGAGTGGGCGAGTCCAAAAAGTCGCAACCTAAACCTCCCACAACCCCCCTCAAGCTTGCAGGTCACCCGCTGTTATGAGTCATAAACAAAATATTTTAATGATATTCGGGTCATTTGCGGCCGGGTCAGTTAAAATTAATTAAATAAATATTTTCTACAAATAGGCCTACTTAAAATATCACGAGAAGGCTATAGCATCAATACAGTAAAGTCAACAGTAAAGAAGCTGAAGACTCGAGTTAAAATAATAAAGACACCCCTTCAGGAAAAGCGATATAGGCTATGGGAAATATTGGGAAAAGTTCTTAAAGAAGATGACAGTAGTACAAGTTATGGTCTATGTAGGCCTACTTCTTGCAAAGCCATTTAAAAGTATGACAGCCGAAACGGGCGGGCAGCCTGCAGGAATACATGTTATGGCACAGACAGCCATATCTACCGGTATGTATAGGTTCGCGCATGCATAAAAGTTACCTTAGTTCGTTGTGTTTGTGACTTTAAACAGTGGGTGTGCTTTAGTAAAGCTTTGTGCTTCATTCAGCATTTTAAACCAGTTCTTACGCTAACGTTTTGACCAGCAATGTATCTCTCTTGCCTACCTTGCCTTATCATTTCTGTTTTCGAAAGAAAGTATGTCCATGGCCAAATTTTATCCGTGTTCTAATCCTTGGTGATTGCGTGCGTGCTTGCGCTCTTATTCTCATTCTCTCTCCTGCGCAAACTTTATGTCCTGCATGCCTACTGCGTGTAGTTCTACTGCATAAAGTTTTGCAAATAAATTAGTTTGTTTTACAGAAATGGACTAAAGTCACACTGCATGCAGGCTATAACCAAAAGCACCCATTTTGTAAATAAGCGGGTCGGATCGCGGGTCGGGTATAATTTTGTCCTAATTAATATTTGCGGTCCGAGTTGCGGTCGGGTTGATTAAAATATGGGGCGACCGCGGGCCGCTTGTGACCAAACCCGCGCAACACTGTGTAGCCTACCTGTGTGTGTGTATGTGACATTTGCTGGCCATTTTAACCTTGTAAACGTACTTTTCCGACCAGTTTTATTTGATTCACGAAGGGTGGAGGGCCTAGGAGAATTTTTTTGAGCTGGGGGGAGGCCCCTGGGAAAAAAAATTTGACCAGGGGGGAGGGCCAGGCAGAACATTTTTAACCCGATCGTCTGGCGACTGGCCCTCCCCCCCCCCCCGCTAAATATCGTACAGTCCCTTAGAATGCTTGGATCAAGCCAGGTTCAGCATAGCGTATGTCACTGTCTGGTCACGTTGGGCAAGCACACTTTCGCAGTTCCCGCCGGAAATGCAGTCTAGTTCTACATTAAACCTTATCTACCTAGCAAATAATTTAACCATTTAGGGCAGGGATGCCAGGGTGAAATTAGACAGGGGGCCAGATTTTTTTCAAATGAGACCTCAGGGGGCCGGATTACTAGCCTGGCGAGCCAGACCCACATTAAAATGTAGGGTCTGGGCACTCACCGTTCGCAGTGCTCAGTCCGAGGGGCGGGATAATCCATAGACTATACAGTCTATGGGATAATCAGTTGCCTTTCGAATTCCCTCGCAATAGGATATTTGTTTTCAAGTAGCAGGGAATTCAAGCCAAACCGTTGCAACTCTGCCATCAATCATTATGTTAAGCCCACCAAAAGACTCTATACACGATTTCAATGACCTGATTAAGTTTCATTTCTGGAGCTCACAAGCCAACGGAGAGTTGCTAGACTAGGCGTGTCTAGATTTCTAGGCTACCGGATTACAATTTCGAACTGAAAATGCCAAACACATGGATAGGTAGGCTATTTGAAATTATTCATGCGCACACATCAAAAAGAAATTCCATTGGTGCCAAAATAGCCTCACAATGAGCCCTACAATTACATAACCTAAAGCAGGAGACAGTTACCCTCTAAAAACATTTTCCTATCCATGCAAGTTAGCCTACATTTATAAATTAGAAATGCAACAAAATAGACTAGGTGCCAACGAAACACATTTCCTATAAATAGCACAATTGTTACTTTTATTATATTTACTGAAGGCTTGCACATGAAAACACGTCAATGATTAATTAGGCCAAGTAGCCTCGGCCTAAAGGAGTCACAGAAAGTAAGCGCCAGAATAAAGTAGTCCAACAATAGGCCATGTGATTGAATATCCAGTAGGAATTAGTAAAACAAAAAGACACCTTTTAACTTTCACCAGCTTGTCCATATCGGGGACAGTTTCTGGGCAGTGGCTATTGGGGAGAACTGGTACAATTGTAACAGCGGTACAAATGGGACATAACATCATTCAGATGTTCGTGCGTCAGGCGATTTCGCACTTTCGATTTATTAATATTCATCACGGAAAAGGCCTGCTCACATAAATATGTTGTCCCAAACATACATTTACACAAGTATTTTACCTGCAAAGGCTGTGAGCAGTGTTGCCAACTATTTCGAATGAAAAGTCGCTAAATGTCGCTAGATGACGTCACGCGCTAATTTGCATATTAATTACGTCAGCACGTCGTACCCCCAAAAAACGGTAATGCCCCTTCAATTCCCTTTTACTCCTGTTTGCTTTTCTCCTACTCATATAGGCAGCTTTAAGAGCCTAGTTTAAATATATTTGATTTAATTTACTTGTATATTTATTGATAGGCTACAGAAAGTAAAGTGTAGCCTATCATCTAGACTACACTAGCATCAGGTGGCTGAAAAGCAGTCCAACCTATTCACTGCTGCATCTGCTTTTCACTGCTTGAAGTCTGATTATAATGTGACCATAGGGTAGCCTAGACGCAATGTACCCTTACGGCAATGGCTATATTTTGGATATATTTAGGACAGAGCGATAGAATTTTTTTTTTTTTTTTTTACTCAGCCGACAGTCCTGCATCAACTTGCATTGACAACATTGAAGCTAGGCCTACATAGCCTAAACGAATGCTATAGGTTTTTCTAACATTCACTGCTTTGCTTGTGAATGAAGTTGTAGGCTAGCGTGTCCCTGTTTCCCTGTCATCATGTCATTGCTCTCGTCTCGTTGACTCTCTTGTTGTATTTTCAGCCGAAGTTGCTGCACCTTCCAATGAGCGTTGTCTGAGCTTAGATCTATAGAACATCTACTTCCTTGTAATAAAATGGGCTGATATAGGCAGTCATTCCTTTTATAATCATGGGGCAACGCTTTGGGCAAATTCACTAACGAAACAGGCATGACGGGAGATTTTCTGACGTTTCAACAACGAAACAGTTTGGCATCTTTGAGAGAAGATTTTTCTCACGCTTTAAGCTGCTGCTGCAGTCAGCCTGGGCAAACCGAAGGATAACGCATAGAGAAAACAAAAGTCGCCAGACACACGAAAAAGTCGCCAGATTTGTTGTCGCTAGATATACTTTTCAGTCGCCAGAGACGGCCAAAAGTCGCTAAATCTACCGACAAAGTCGCTAAATTGGCAACACCGTGAGCAATGGTTACTGTGGTGGCAAGGATTGATCATTCGATTGCAACAGATAGGCCTACATAGGCTAATCCTTCGACGGTGCACAACACTGCAGTTTTATCAGTTCCATTTGGATCGCCTCTGGGTCAATCGTGAATGGAGAGCAAAAGTATTTTTCCAGTCCTTTTTCCTTTGTCAAACTCATGCCTGAATCCGGAAAGCAAGTTTGCGTAGCCTACCTGTCCATACTCGATTAACAGGCTGAGATTTTAGACAGGGGAAGTGGGCTGCATTGCGCTTGGAGAGCTGCGTCTTCCATAACGCCAGTTTACTTTGAAAAGCACAAACACTATCATAATACTCTGTAACGAGTTTGATAACATTTCGATAGCGAATAGCCTACCGTCAGCACTACTGGCGCTGCTGCAGCTGAGGCGAGCAGCAGCAACAGACCAACTGGCGGATTCCACCGAAAATTAAAGGAACCGTATGTAAGAAATGAAATTCAATTAATCATAAAATGGACCTGATTTGTCACTAGACATTAGGAAATCATGCTAATTTCAAATACTTATATCACTTACAACAGTAGTCCGGGATATCGTCATTTCAAAAGGGAATTTGCAGCCCTCAACTGATGTTGATGTTTACATATTTGTGTTTTAGCCTGATCCGCCACCCTCCACCTATCTAGTAATCACAAAGTCAATAGTGTTTCGGCATCTGGGTTGCCAGCTCTGCTCTAGTTACCACATCTGCGGTGTACACCGCTCTACAGTATTTTGAAAGTGATTGTAGTACCAGTTTTGGCCAAAATCCTACATACGGTTCCTTTAAATAAAAATAAAATAAAAAATATGTTCTCCCCTTATCACCCGCGGGCCGGATGTGACAGGCAGTCGAGCCGGGTCCGGCCCGCGGGCCGTAACCCTGGCATCACTGATTTAAGATATCCATCTATTTAACTGTTCAGTCATTCTAACTATATTAAACCTCATCTACCTCTCGAACAATTTAACCATTTAAACTATCCACCTATTTAACTGTTCAGTCATTCCAACTATTAAGCCTCATCTACCTAGCAACCAATATAGCAACCACCTCAAGTACCCTAGCAACAGCCTAGCAACCACTTCCACAGTTACAACCTAGCAACCAATATGACAACCAATGAGTTTAACCTAGCAACCAGCATAGCAACCACCACAACTAACCTAGCAACAGCCTAGCAACCACTTAAAGAACCCTAGCAACAGCATAGCAACCACCACTACTACCCTAGCAACAGCCTAGGAACCACCTCAAATACCCTAGCAACAGCATAGCAACCATATCAAATACCCTAGCAACAGCCTAGGAACCACCTCAAGTATCCTAGCAACATCATATCAACCACCATAACTAAGCAACCACCTAAGTACCCTAGCAACAGTCTAGCAACCATGTCAAATACCCTAGCAACAGCCAAGCAACCATCACAATATCAGCCTAGCAACCACTTAAAGAACCCTAGCAACAGCATAGCAACCACCACTACTACCCTAGCAACAGCCTAGGAACCACCTCAAATACCCTAGCAACAGCATAGCAACCATATCAAATACCCTAGCAACAGCCTAGGAACCACCTCAAGTATCCTAGCAACATCATATCAACCACCATAACTACCCTAGCAACCACCTCAAGTACCCTAGCAACAGTCTAGCAACCATGTCAAATACCCTAGCAACAGCCAAGCAACCATCACAATATCAACCTAGCAACCACCATAGCAACCAAAAGGATTACCTAAGCAACCAGCATAGCAACCACTTAATTTGGCATAACAACCAACATATGTACCCTAGCAACACTATTGCAACTATATCTGCATTATTTGTTTTTACTCTGTATGATATTTTACATCATATTTTTTGCATTTTCATGCACTGTATTTCCTTCAGGAAATGCTTTTCTAGTTTATATTGAAATGTGTTTTGTTATCAATGTTTGAATATCCCAGTCTCTACATTTTGTATTTCTGAGAAATAATGATTTCTGGTATACTAGTATTCCTGTAGAGGACAATAAAATGTTTATTTCTTTTGTAAAGCTGGCGTTGGCTCCATTGATGTGACATTTCAACACTCACTCATTTTCACATTATGAAATATATGACAGCTGAACATCGACCAAACTCTACAAAAAACAAACTGATGTGTATCCTTATCCTACATTTCCCACAATCCTGTTCCTTTATTGTGGCCCATTATTCATTATTTTGCCTGACATCTGTTCATTTTGATGGGAATAATATGTCCCTTTCAATAATATTTATTTACATATCAGCTTTCATCCAAATAAAAGAAAGCAATCCAACCACAGAGTACATAACAGCAGAATGTGTTCTCTTAGGGCATAGAACCCATCACCTGTACAGCGTTAGTGCTGGATGATCTAGATTCTAGAGGAATTCAGATGAGTTTTACTCCCATTGCTGGGATTTGACCTTTGACTTGGCAGGTGACACAGAGCTGCTGAGCTATTTGTTGAGCATTTCATGAAGTAGGAGGTTCCCCTCAACTTCTGCTCTCAGCTGGCTGTTATCTATGAGATCAGCATCACATGACTCTCACTTGGGTTCTCATGGTTTTCTTGGCCAGTACTCAAGTTTTGCCTTTCACATTATTAGGTCCTTTGTGGTTCTGAATAGTGGAGTCCTAGAGTTTCAAAATCCAGGCACCTTCGATCCAGTTTTCGTGACAAGACCCTGAATCGCTAAAACCTTTGCCTATTGTTTTGCAGGTGTTGGGCCCTAACCCCTGCCGGTATTTAGTGTCATAATAAAGGCTTTTGTGCATGTGAGTCGAGTTCTGTGGGGTTTCACAGATTTGGTTCAGTGATCCAGTCCTTTTGTGCTTTATCTTTGATGCGTCTTAATATCCGATTCCCAAAAGAGCTGGATTGGGTTATGCGCTGCCTCTCACTAGGCCAAGCACCACATCTCTCCAGACTGTGAACCTGAAATGGAAAACTACTCTGGAATCAAAACCATGCCTGTGCCCACAGTTCTGATACCGTGCCCACGTATTCAAGATCAAGGTGGGTGGTGCTGGTTTCATAACAGGTGCTAGTGCTGGCATCGCTGCCCTGCCCCACACTTCTTCCCTCCGAGACAAAACACACATGTGTGCGCCATGTGTGTGTGTGAGCACCCACCTCTGAGGAGCCAGATCAACAGAGCCTTAAATAATACGTCTCAAAATATTTTTCTGTAAGTTTTTTGGAAAACCTCACAAGACAACCTCACTGCTACAACCTTGTTTTCGTACTCTCCCAGGATGGCACTGGGATAACTTGAATTCTGCAGGTCTTCATACATACAGTGCACAGTATGAAGACTTTCAACAGGACGTCACACCTTATGCCTTCTGCCCCATATAATCACAGGGGGGCCTTGCTATTTTGGCAGACTTGATTTCCTAGGAAATTTCCATAAGCTCCACCAGAAGCAACATGTCTTGTGGACAACTAATAATATGGGGTTGGCCTTTCAGACATGATAGTTGCAAATTGATTTAAGCTATTCCCACAATATCAGTGGTTGCCTCAACTTGCCTGTCCCAGATTCATGCTTTCTCGTGAAAGTACTCTCAAACTGTAATGTCCTTAAACAAACATCATGGCAAACCATTTTAATCAATGATGACCACAATCAAACCTTTGCTCCACATTTTCATATTTGTCCTCACAAACAGGGCTTTCAATGCAGTAGGTACTGTACATGCTCCAGCTTGAACAATGACTAGGCTCAGTAAATCAATAGTAGGCTATGTCTACCCACACATTCCTACAGTTGCCCAAACCTGCAGCAGCTAGCAGAGGTGTGTGGCCTATGCTGTGCATGTTCAGACATAGCCAGATAGAAAATCAACATGTATGCATGTTGTATGCATTTTCTTTTAAGGTTTAAAGGTTTTTACCTTTCCTACTATGTGCAGGGTTATTGCAGGTTTTAGTAAGCCAAATTTAAGACCTTTTAAAGACATTTTTAGACCATAAAGATTGAAATTTAAGACCTACACGACGCATTATCAAAAACATATTCAAATCAAAGAAATTCTGAAAAAATCATTGAAAAGTCATTGAAAAAGAATTAATTTAATTTACACAGAAGTAATCTTCCACATCCAACGTCTACAACCCAACTGCTTTTGACATTGCTCACTTAGGCCCTACTCAAGGAAAAACATCCGTGTCACGTGCCAAATGCCTGGAGGAATGGAGGCATTCCAATTCAAGCTTATCAGATGATGACTCGAGTTCCCATGAAGTAGGAGACTGGTTTCATTGAAAAATTTAAAAAAATGATTATCCTGAGGTCAGTTCAGAGCAGAGTGTGCTGATGCAAATTCACATTTTTAAGGACTATGCCGCAAAATTACAGCATTTCTATTGCTGGCCTCAAACTCATGGCTTCTAAACAGCCAAACTCTGTTTTCATATCTATTAGAGGGTTGTGGTTTTTAGGGTGAAACATTGTAAAAAGAGAAGATGAATATGCCCTCTCTGACAGGGCTGCAGAGACTGTCTCCCAGCTCTAGTTACACTAGCCAACGTTTCTCCAAGGAAAGATGAGCAAGTGAGCTTGGGCAACTGTACGCTAATCATTATGACTGAGATTATGATCTAAACTTCCAAGAGTACAGATTCTTCCGACTTCAGATAAGACCACTGACTGTCTGGCCGAGAGAGGGTGCACTGCATCAGCTCTTCCATACGGGTTCACAAGTGAGCAGGCAAGATGACGTCAAAGGCAGATTCCCATTCCTCTGACCGCCTTGGTAAGGCTTATTCATAAATCTTTGTGTCACAATACACCAACACACTCTATCTATTTTCTTTATCTACGACCTTGTGCAAATGAATTGAAACAAAATGACAGGCTCCATTTCACCAAAAATTAAGAAATAATGGCCAACACCCAAAGCAAAAATATTCCTGGAAAGTAAAAACGACCATAAAAAGATAAACGATGCATTCTAATACAGATTTAAAGGATAAATTAATAGAGGTCAGTTCTTCCTGCTGTTTGCAGGTATAGCAGCAAAATTGTTTCAATTAATTTGCAATGGAGTTGGATTGGGTTTACATTTGACTACATGTTGTACACCTTTTATAACAAATGTATGTGACAAATACAGCTGTTGAATCATGAATCTCTTAAATGCGGTGTAACCAAGATTAAGAAGTCCTCTGGCCCTTGACTGTCAATGCTCTAAGGCCTTCCTGAACCCATTGACCCAGCAGAATGCTTTGTCACAGGAGACACATGCAGGCATGCCCTCGCTCACATTACACACACACACACACAGATAAGTGATGTAACTAAACATTCTACATTTGTATCTGTGTATAATAAATGAAAAGACTAGAGGCACGGTCATAGCGAGAAGACTGGGCAGTTTCCACAGAGTAGGCAGAACCTGCACAGGCAAACCCAGCGTCATGAACAGCAGTGACCTCAGTCTGTTAGGATAAAAACATGTAAAAATGACCAACTGCCGAAAGGAATTTATCAATATGACATGTTTTACTGATCATTAGTTTCCTTCACTGTTTTCCCTGGCACTTACATGGGCCATTTCACATGTAGAGCATCTGAGTCAAGATGCTTGTGAGAGGTGATAGTTCATATCCCACTATCAGAATTTCTAATATCAGATTTTTACATATATAGAGGAGCCAGTAAGTTACATGAGCCAGTAAGAATGACATTCAAATCTGCATTCAACATTATGCTTATTCAATTGTACATTCAGAATGCAGTTGCTAACGTTATAACGCCATTTAGTATTGTGGATTCTCAACAAAGATCATGATCATTTTTATAATCTGACGTCACACAATATTCCTTCACAATGACATACACATACAACGCATTTCACATTAGATACAGTCTGTCTGCAGCATATTAATTTTGACAAAAAATACAAAAAATGTTAGAAAATGTTATGCTACAAAATACTATAGGACTGTAATTGGCATGAATCTACCCCAACACAGTGTTTTGTGAACATCCCTTCAGGGCGCTTAAGTAGATTTTCAAAGAATGCAGTCGCAACCTAATCTGCCACCATAATATTCTAGAGGTCAATGAACAGCTTGATGCCCCCTAGACATCATGTTTATATTTTTAGTTGTATGTAGTATTTGTTTTACAGCAGTACCTCCCTTTTTAAGGTCAAAAAACAAGCTAGACACAGAGCATAGCTGTTTTTGACGTTACATCAAAGCAGTTGTTCACATAATGTTGCTATTTTTAGGTCATTTTAAATTTTGGACGTTTTCCTTATCAAACCTTGGCTTAACATGACATAAACATGAAGTTTATGTGAAATATTTTCCTCCTGAAGGCATTTTTCATTTCTGACAACAAACACAGCACAAGCTCATCTAAGATGCTCCACTTTCCAGTGTTATATTTAGTGCATACACATAGACCACCAAACCTTCTCCACATTGGACCTGCGTTGGATTTACGAGACTCCGGGAACCCAATCAGTCCAACCTCCTCTTTGCTCTCTGCCCAACTATTCTGAATTTCATCTCATTTTGGCTTTGCAGAGGAATGGGAGGAATGAAGGGCTCATGCCTTTTCAACTCCCCTTAATCAAAAACAGAGTGCACAGAGCAAGGAGAGCATCATCCCAAATACAAGGCCGGCACACACACATGTGTAGAATGCTTCAACATTACTCAGATATTCCATCAGTAAAAAACAAACAAAAAACAACAATGTATGTATGTAACAGTAGTATCCATAGTGGTAGTAACAGTGGTTACCCATTTTTTTTTTTTTTATCAGTTAGCAAGTAACCCAATCATTTTGCCTGGTAGCTGCTGTCAAACAGTGGTGTCACAGTTCCATCTTTCCACGCCACGAAGATCTCCCCTCGTGGCAGACAGGGGGAGTGTGCTGCTGGCTGCACGGGGTTCTGGGTGAGGAGAGCGCGGTCGTGGAGCGAAGGGGAGCCGGGCTGACTGACCTCCCCTGTGCGTGTGTACGACTTCAGCACAACCACGTTCTTCTTCCTAAGTGAAGACAACAGACAGACACACAGCAATACATTAGCCCCTGTATAAGCCCTGTATATAACCTGATACAGGGGTCACAGAGGAAGCATGTAACCCCTCATGCAATAGGAACTGAGGTGAAGAGGGTGTCTCACCTGTTCTGAAGAATGCTGAGGATCAGAATAACAAAGCCCAACACAAGAGCCAGGGAGCTTAAAACCAACATGGCCACCTTCCAGCTTATTCCTGGAAAATGTAATGTAATGCCAAGACATTAGTGACAGCTCATTTCTCCTGTATAAAACCAAGGTGTATGAAAACATAATAGCAGATAGAACTGGCAAGCTGATGGAGGTAACCTGGGGTCAAGTTTCTTGAATACAATTCCTGTTTGTCTACTGCCACCCAGAGGATATTTGCATGCATTGCATCTCTGAAGTTAAACTGATTTACATCATCCATACATGATCATCATTGACTTACAGTGCAGAAGTAAACTTCCATCACCATCTATGTGAGCTCTCTGGGAATCGAAACCAAATTCATGAGGTGCGTTCAAATTCGCAAACACAGGCGAACGTTTGCAAACAAGTTACTGTTTGCCTTGAGTTTTTGGCGAACATTTGCAAACACTCGCAAACAGTCAGAGGAGGTAGGCCTAGTTCTCCGTGAACATACAGTGGAGCTGGACATGAGCTTGACATAAGGTAACAATACAATTACGTTACAATGGAATGTTAATGCCAAATCGTTCAGATTTAGCTGTTCAGAGAAAACATGTTCATCACAAATGGTCGCTAATGTTTGCCGAATTTGAATGCACCCCTGGTGTTGTTAGTGCCTAAACTACCAGATTAGTATTCTAATCTTTTCTTTCCAAAATCTCCTGCTATGAAATAAAACAGGTCAACCACTATCCAGTCACCCTACCATGGATATATATATATAAAGTATAAAGTATGTGTTGGCTCTTGTGGAATCATAAAAACCTTTTGGCATGCTCACCAAAATCCATGTTGAAAAGGTCCATCATGCCTTTCTCTGGAGCAAGACTGCTGTGAGGCTGAACAGACCACTCAGTACTCGTGTTTTGTTCAGTGGGGCCAAGGGCAACCAGACCCTCACCCAGATGCACTGCAGAGAGAATGTCATTATCAAATGCACCATAAATCCCAATACTGATGAATAAGGGGTCAGTGTACACTGTATTGTCTCAATCGGTGATTAAAGATACAATCTGATTCAAGCAGAAGGTTCTGGAGCTCAACAGCCAATCAAATAACTCCTGTCCCTGACATGCTCCTGAGGCAATACTCAGGACTATACTTTCATTTATTTTGAGCACTGACACAGAATGAATGGCAAGAGGACTGTGAGGACAAATTAGCTGGATTGACACAAAGCATCAGATTAGACTCACAGACTGCTCCCTTAAATTACTTCCTGATTGAACAAGGAAGAAAGTTACAGCTGTGCAAGTAAAAGCTTGGCCATTCACAAGAAACATGCCTCATATGTAGTAGGCCTATATCTTACGTACTTGCAGAAATTAAACTAGACCTGTATTGTAATGAATGAGAATGTATTGATTAATCTGAAAGACTAACACAACAAAGTGCATTGTTGCAAGAAATGCCTGTGTTAGGCTACAAATGTAGACCTGGAACACCAAAGAGATTACTTGGATTCAGAGGTGTCTTATTTTCAGTGTGAGGTGAAGGTGGTGAAGGTGGTGTGGATGGTGTCGACGTGGGATGCTGCAAGAGGCTGTTGTGGCGCTTGTGGCACATGTCACCACCACTGCCCTCTCCACAAACAGAGCTGTTGCTGAGGGTCCTCCACTGGCTGGCCGGCCCTCTGTCCTTGGAGAGGTAGATGCTCTTGGTCGGGTGCTCCTGGCTGTGCCTCTCACTCAGGTGAAGACGGGCGCCTTGAAGAGTCAAGTGGCCCTTCTTGGAGCAGCTCCAAGCCTGGCCTTCTCCACCATCCACCCCATCCAGACAGCTGCGCAGGCGGACACCTTCGTGCTTTGGGTACGTGCCACTCAGACACTCTTCGGCCTCAAGGCTTTTGATGGAGCAACTCTCTGGATCCCACAGCCACTCTTGGGAGGCAGAGCCCGACTGACAGTCAACAAGCTCAAGCCTGTAGCGCCCCCTATGCTTCAGTACTGCAACACACTTGCCTGATTGTTCATTCCTGATACTCAACCCCACAACAAACTCTAGAAAATGAAAGGAGAAATAAGTGCAATATTGTGCAGACGGTGTCAGAAATTAAAACCATTCCTGTAAGAATTATCGATTAAACTTTTTCGATCTCCAATTGACGGAGTCTGAAACGTCTCCAAATATATAGGCTAGTGTAAATCTTGCGCGACATCATAGTCAGACGCAGCCATGAATCAAGCAAAGACTTCAGGATGAAGCTGTGTCAACCGATGTTGTTACAAACATATAACACGTTTAGCTGTCCTCACAGAAGAAACCACCTGTTGCATATTCGTAACACGCAAATACGTAGTAACCTACGTCCATGCAAAGCGAGTTCTTTCTAAACATTACTTCTTTTTTTACGTAACGGAGAGCTAATGCTGACTCTTTACACAACAAATTGGCTAGATGGAATGGAAATGCACATTGTATTTATAGATATACAGATATCAGTTTAAAAAGCGTTCAAAAATCTTACCTAGGAAAAGTAGTGTAACAACAGTGACAGCGACAAGTTTCTGCCATCTTTCCATGATGGCACCGTGCCCTTCTAAATAGGCTGGTTAGCGCGGACTGATTTAGCCTAGCTCTTTTCCTATGGGAAATGAGATATCAGGACAACAGACACCAAAATGTAGTTTATCGAAAGTTTACAGGGTTTGCGTAAAACAACTTCCCACGTTTTCTTCGGAAGCTGTTGACACCTGATTATGTTTTATAGCTCTAAGCCCAGCAGGTCGAGCATGGAATACTAATAGACTTGTAAGAAAGAAAGGGCAATAAAATAAGCTATTTACAAAAGCACCCTACACATTCCAGCGTTTTTTTTCTGTGTGCAAGTCCAATGCCTGCGTCACTAAGCAACAAATCTTGATATTAGGTGTATTCTCAAAGTCTGCACTGCCATTCCCACAATTCTGAGGATTACAAGTGTAGGCTACTCGGTTTGCCAACTCCTCCAGTTTAAAAAGTGGCCTACCATTTACCAACCATTTTAACTGTCTGAGCTGTAATTTGCAGAGATGTAAAGCACCTTTGTCGTCTCTATCACATCTCTACAGTATATTATATCATTTATGTGCAAAATGAAATCAGACAAAAATGCACCCCATTGCTTCCGGTAGGGTTTTAATGGAGTTATGCTCTTGCGACTAAATTGGAACAGATTATGTCACCAGGTGTATTGGTGGTAGGATAAATGTCCACAGGTCATCCCTAAATTATAGCCTAGTAGGCTCATGTGCCAAAATACTGACACATCCTTGTGCTCATTTGTTGTTTTCTGGATAAACAACCACTTTTAAACAAAATAATAAATCCACCAATCACCATATGCATCCTGATATCGTTCCCTTGGCCTTTGAAATTAAAATAGCCCCATCCTGTTGCTGTCAGTCTCTGTTGTCCGTTTTCCAAAGAAATCCGTAGCCTAATATTGAATTGCTTCAGAATCTCCTGTTAAAAGACGGGTGGCCTTTTACGGCACACCTCCCCCCAACATTCTAAATCAATTGTAGGCTATGCACTGCCAAGTATTGAGCTCAACTTGGAGTGAGATTTCAACTTCAAACTTCAAAAGGTTGGTAACTCAGCTCCCCCAGAAGATTTTTTTGTGATCTATTTTTTATTGACATCAATTGTAATATTCAACACTTACAAATATTTGCTTTTCGTGTTTTACGTTTACAAAATCTTCCTGTACAAGTGGAGTATATTGACGTCTTTTTGTAATAAGTTCCTTAATCACATCGAATGATATATGAACACAGAACTAGGCTATGCGTGTTGTTTAATAGCTTTCAAACGGTACATTTAAAAACATAGCCAGAGGACGTATTGCTTTAATATAGGCTTACATTTTAAGGCTTATTCTCAAATTCAGATTGCGTTAGGGGGGCGGGATTATTAGCTAATTTCAATCGGACAATTTGACCGGAGAGATTTAATTTTGTCAGACATTTCCTTTTTTTCCCGGCCAATGTCCGGTACTGACAACGGAAACCCTGTTCAGAACTGCACCAAATTTTATGTGTATGATTACCCTGACATTCTCTGGGGGTATGCCAAGTTTTGTAGAATTTCATCCATGGGGGGGGTCTAAAAAAAATAAGGTATGTGTACATTTAGTGATTGTACACTCATTGACCTGTAGATGGTGGTGCACACATATACACACGCACGCACATACTATCGGTATCGGCAATTAGAACAGCCGATACATAATTACAAATTCAGCAGGATTAAAGGAAAACCAAATATTCATCATTATTTGGCTGCATTTCCAGTATTGGCGTTACGTAGTCGTTTGTCCACCAGATGGCGCATCGTTGCAGTGAGACGTAATTTTGTTGGAAGTTAATCTAAAGTGGGTTGGAAAGACAATAGACGCTTCCTACAAGGACAACACTGTAGTTTACCGCAGAGAATATCTAATAAGGGTAGGATGATTTTCACATGAAATGTAATTCCCATTTCTTCTTGAAGCCGAAATAAATCTGAGAATGTTTATCAGACATGCTTGGTTACGTATATCAATAGCCTACGACCTAGGTAAAATAATGTTAGGCCTACCGTTAGCATTGGTTGAGTAATGGAGGCCAATTTGATTAGGCTATTGGTGTATTTGTAGAAAACCATAAATGCGGTTACCAAGCAAAACAGTCAGCGCTGTAATTGTATCTTTCAACTGTCATCTCATTCTTTTCTGAGACTAGCCTACAGGAGCTAAGTGAGTTAGCCACAACGCGTTCGCTAACGTGATGGTTTTCTAATGGAAAATATAGGCTTACCTGAAAGATAACCTGAAGCATCCTACACAGGCTGGGACATTTCTGCTTGCTAAATACTGTAGGTTTTTCTGCTGTTGATTCGCTCACAGTCCTTGGTGGTCCTGTCAGTGCTTTGTAAAGTGTTGCATTAAGACCACAAAAAGTCTCAAAAAAGTCTCAAAAAGACTTTCATTCCCAAAAAGCATGTGTGTGTGTGAAGTATCCAAACAATGATAACACTTTCATTATGGCTGCTTTAGCCACAGACCTTCAGCTAGGCTGCTGTACAGTGGGTCCCATTTAGAAGTGGCCACTTCATTCACGCTTTCTGTGATTCACGCAGCTGGATGAAATGTATTACAACTTTTCGCCAAGAGGTGGCAGCTTAAGTCCGCTTGATACTGTAAGCCAGATGTTTTCAACCAGTGGTCCGAGGACATTGCTGGTGGTCCCTGACCATGGATTCAGTTGCAATGTGGAAATCAGTATTTTTCCCACGAACAATAACGGAATGTGAACAGTCTAGCGACGCATTTCATGAAGGCCCTTTTGGACATGTCAGTTATTTGTACCACTGGTTAGATGTAAAACTGCATTTTGTTGGTATTTAATTTGTGCATTGACAATAAAGTTGAATATCAAATTAACTATTAAGATGTTAAGATTAACTAAAATCGTGCAAAAAAAACATTCACAAAAATCCATGGTATGACCTCTCTTCTTGATAGCTGTTCATGGAAATGTTTTGTTAGTAAATAAATAAATAAATAAATGTAAAACTGATACCTTCTGCTTTCCCCAAATACAATGTAGCTTACAGGTGTACATGACCTTTCATCAGTCCAGTTGCAATGGATGAACTGTGATGAACTGCCCTACTTGTGATTGTTTAGAGATTTTAAAGGTTTTATAACAATGCTACAAATTTTTTGGCTAGTGCTACAAAATCTATTCACCTTCGCAGCGCCAGTAGACTACTTGCTGTGCGGCCCGGAACGGATGTACAGGACTGAGCGGCGGTCATATTTCATACCGCTATGCGGTACGTTCACTTTTGGCCTAAGCAAAGAATTTATTTGTGGTATTATGTAATTTTAAGAATAAACAATTCCATGATTCATCCTTGGTGTGCAATGTGCACACCAACAGGTACACACTTCAAAACAGTGTTACATGCTTAAAACTTTATTGTTCAAAATGAAAGTACTTTGTTGCAATCACTGTATTATCTATATTTCACAGCAAAGGTGTGACACGAGGGACACCTTTGGCATAGTGCACTGGCAACCCCTCTTAAAATCTAAGTACAATATATACAGTAGCTTTCTTGCCTCTGTACTGACAATTTGGTAAAGTTTTGTTTCCCTTTCCCTTAGGCTTAGTTTTACAGTTGATAACTGAGAAGGGTTGTGTACTTATCAAAGATTCTAGAACAGAGCTCTGTTCTAGAATCTTTGGTACTTATCCTCAGATGGGCACTACCCTCATATGGTGTCCCTGCCTTGCCACAAACTGCATTGATAACATCGTCAGTTGCTTTAATGAAAGTGTTTTTGTCCTTGCAGCGGTTGCTATCAGTTTCAGAGATCTTTCTTTCCGTATTAATGACATGGTTACAAGCGTTTTCCACCATGTTGCCCTTAACATGTTGCTCCTTAAAATTGGCATATCGCTCTTACGTTCAGCATAGGTATTTCCATTTAAGGCAAGCATCGCTCAAGAGGACTGGCCGACTCTCAGCAATCAACTGAAGCGTGGGACAGTCCTGTTATCTTTCATGGACAGGAGGAACACTTGAACTTTTACCTCCATATCTTAAGATGCTGCATCATGTTTGTGTGTCTGAATGTTGCTAAAAAGGAAAACATGGCAAGCGTTGTGCAAATGAAACTTCTAACAGTCAGTTGGTTGGTTCCCACGGGTCCTGAAAAGCCGTGAGAATTTATGAAAATGAGGGTGGAAATCAAGGCCTTGAAAATGTTTCAAAATAGACATAAATAGATATAGGTAATTAAAAGCATTTGAATGTCTATTTGTTCTGTTAGAGAAGACAAGATAACTACTTTGTCAGCCATCACTGAAACATAGCTCAGTTGATAAGCATTGATACATTCAAGGCTTTCTCTATTGTAAATGTTTGTCTCTGAGTTTCTGTAAAGCTATAAAGTTATTGTAAACAATTTGTAACAATTAACCTTGATCCATGTCTTAAACTCTTGGGTCTTTCAGTTTGAGGAAATTGGACCAGGAAAATACTTGAAAAGTAATTAAATATTTAGAAGGTGTGGGAACATTGGGTCAGATTAAATCTCTTTTACAGTGTACATGGTTCAAACTGATTATGATTAACGTTATAATAACAGACAAAGAGCACAACATTATTCTTTCTGAATCTGAAGGACCACTTTCATTTCTTTTTCCTGTATAGCTGAGAGGTTTCCTGAAACCTACAAATAACTACACTAACTAGTCATGTTTCTCTTTAAAACATATTTTGCCACAGCAATGAATTTATCCAACAGAATCATGTAAGATGAAGATTGGTTTAGATGATGACAATTGTCGACAATTGATAAAACAGATATCATTTCACTAAATCAGTGATTCATTACATTGGTGGGAAGTTATTACATTAACTTTTTTAACCTTCCCACCAATTTCCCACCAACTTCCTGCAAACGTAACTATTATTGGGTTATTACGTCGGTGGGTGTTACAGAGCACTAAATGGTCTACTGAATAAGCATGAAGTCGAACCTTTAGATGAAAAACACTTTTTATTAATTAAAAAATACAAAATAAACTGCTAATGAAGTTTACAGTTTTTCTCAGTCGCTTTGGTGCTATTCTCAGATCAGAATGAAAATTCTCATAACTATTAGTTCAACCTCCACAACATTTAGTCATTTGTGCACATCATAGTAGCAATTTCTCTTCCCTTTGAACAAATTGCAAATGCTTTTGAACATGTATCAGTTGCTTTGTCATGTCAGTCAAAATGAACTATACTTATGGATGCTGAATAGTCAGTCGTTCCCAATAAAACTAATAGTCTTCATTTCATTGCTTGAGTCATTACATACAAAATTGGTGAACTAGTTATCAAATTCTGTCACAATGCTGTAGAATTGCAAAGAGCATATACAGTATAACTGTGAAACGTACATATTCAGTGTCTTGTACTCACTTACTCCCCTAACTACAGCAATTTGTAACTTTACTGTAGTTTTCAAATGGCTGTACTGTACAGTGCTGTCTTGAGCATTTGCAGGTAGTGTCACCGAGTTCTGACCTTTTTTTCCATGGGAAAACACTGAGCATAAACTGTCGTAATGAAAACATGACAAAGCCATTTGACTATCTTGTTCATAAACAATGGTGTCAAGACTTCTCATTTTGATGACACTGGCAGTTTCATTGACATAAATACTTGCTTCTGAGGAATGGACTATCCATTTTGAGCAAGTGACATGCTTTTGCAGGTTATCCACTAGGTTTTGCAGTTTGCACTAATTGTTTTGAGAAATGCACTAACTGCTGTGCAAATGTTAATAGTGATGTGAGAAAAGAGAGTGCGTGTCATGGTGAAGGTGCAAAAAGCAGTCCAACAGTAGTCTAACAGTGCAACAGTGCAAGAATAAGATACTAACCTGTACTGAAAATGTCCTGCTGAAATTCAGTGGAAATGCAATTAGCTAACCTGCACTGAAATTAAGCTATATTAAAGGTCCCATATTATAGGCCTACTTCGTTTTCAACAAGACAAAATGGGTTGCACACAACATGTCCCCGAAGCTGTATGCAAAAAATCCCCTCAGATTACACATTATCAACAGCCCCATTCTTGCCAGTTTCAGTCGCTTTCAGAATAGGCTGTTTCTAAGGCCATTGCCTTAAACGCAAATGAGCTGTTGTTGGCCACGTCCCACTCCTAGCGCCTTCATGACACATCGGATCTTCAGAAATTCTGACCTCCGATAGAGGAAAAATGACTTGAACGCAAAGTCAGGTCGGACTTTTTGCTCGGACACTCATACGGAACTCTTGTCCCCCGAGTTATCCGACTTCACGTCACTATCATATTCTCCAATCCCTCCCTTGCAACAACACAAGAGGCGAATTTTAACTTTCATTACAAATAGGCAATAGCCTGGGTTTTCCCATGCTGCCTTGCGCGACACGATTTTATTCACGCTGCTAGGCAGCCTTGATTCCATGGACTTCGTTTTTACCTCAACGAAGGAACCAATCACAGAACGGAGGGGGTACAGCAAGACGATGATGACACACTGAAGCGGTTATGAGCTATGTACATACGTATTTGACAGACATTCGTAGCGCCCAATAAACAGCTCCGGGCAGTCGTAAACCACGTTTCAAAAACAAGAAAATGAACTTGTAGTTCCCAGACACCATCTCAATGATATGAGGTCTGATGTTAGCCAGGCTAAATAGGCAAGGTAATTTATCACTAAATTAACACTACAGATAGAAACACTCACCCAGACATTTTCCTTCTTGCTCAACCATAATAAGCCTAACGTGATTTATGCGTTTCCTGTGTTTGCTTTCAAAGCTGATCTCATGAACACACTTTTTTGGAGGTCGGGATTTTAAAAGTCTGGTCCTCCGAGTTTACGATTGGCATGAAGGCAGTATAAGAGTTGGGGCTAGTGTTTGTGGTGTGAATGGCCCTTAATTGTGTATAATTATTTGCTGACCTATTCTGCTACAAAACACACCTGCGTAAAGGGCCATTCACACCAAGAACAATACAAGGATACAAGGATACAAGGAAGTTTATTGTCACATGCATATAGTTACTGGAAGTAAGAAATGCAGTGAAATTATGTCTGGTGTCAGCCTATTTGTGCATTTATGGGGGGTAAGAAGTGCAGTAGAAGGGGCAGAAAGGCTAGGCAATCAAGGACATGGGTAGATAGATGGAGGAGAAATCAAAAATAATAAATAAAAAGTTCTATGGAGATGTGCAAAAGTTGGAGAAAGTCAGATATGTGTGTGTGTGTGTGTGTGTGTGTGTGTTGTTGTGTGTGAAATAAGAAAATAAATAAAAGGTCTGTAGCATAGGGAGAGGGATGTAAAAGTGCTAAAAGTCATGTAGGTGTGTGTGTGTATATGTGTGTGTGTGTGTGTGTGGGGGGTAATGAGTGCTGAGGAGTGAATGTGTGCAAAGTCAGTATAGTGTGAGTTCAGAGTTCGGATGGCCTGGGGATAAAAACTTCTCCTGAGTCTCTCAGTTCTGGCTTTGTGACTACATAGGCGTCTTCTTGATTTCAGCGGTAGGAATAATCCATTGTTAGGATGAGAAGAGTCCTTCAGAATCTTTTGGGCTCTTAGGAGTACTCTTCTGGAATAGATATCTTGTACAGCAGGGAGTTGAGTTCTTATAGTACGTTCAGCTGAGCGCACTACTCTCTGCAGAGTACTACAATCTCTAACTGTGGAGTTCCCATACCAGGTGATAATGCTACCAGTTAGAACACTCTCAACCACTGAAGTGTAGAAGGCCTTCATGATGGATGTAGAAACTTTGAATGTAATCCACTACCATTTCCTTGGTTTTAGTCATATTCAGTGTCAAGCTGTTAGATTGACACCACTGTGCCACCTCATCAACCTGATCCAAGTAGAGCTGTTCATTGTTGTTACTAATCAGGCCCAAGATCACTGTGTCATCTGCAAACTTGATGATGGAGGCATGACTACTGTTGGCTTTGCAGTCATGTGTGTAGATGTTGTACAGCAGTGGACTCAAAACACAGCCTTGGGGAGCACCAGTGCTGATGGTTAATGAGTCAGATGTCAAACCCCCCACTCTAACCACTTGTGAACGGTTGGTGAGGAAGTCAAATATTCCTTAAGTCAAATATATAACTATAACAATAACTATAAAAAAAATATTGTTCTTGTTAAAAATGACATGAAGAACGATATTGTTGGGGATCACTTTCAGAGCGATTTTGAGAACGATAAAAAGCTACCAGCCAATCAGAACCCATCACATTTTAGCCATCACATTCATTAAAACAAGGAGAGACTGCTTATCGTTGGTCAGTGTGGATGCTTTTATCATTGTGGTTATAGTTAGCTATCGTTCTTGGTGTGAACGGCCCTCTAGAAACCACTGTCGAGTTTACTTCGACAAGATGCGTACTGAATAAAAAAGCCGATTTAGTCAAATATGGTGTCATATTTCGTTCGACATCCACTCCACTAGGTGGCAGACATGTCATACGTCATCCCCGAGTCCGAAAAAGGTCATGGTTTAAACCAAACTTTTAAGCTACAGCGCATTGAATCAGTGCGTGCAATACCGGAGCTAGTGTGCGTGTGAGCCACTTAGTCAGAGCGATATTGTCAACGTTAGCGAGTATTTGCATTAGATTATCGTCTAATGGCATCAAAAAAGTTTACCTGAAATGAAGTGTTGGGTCTTCTATTCAAGGACCCTGATTCTGAAGGGGAATATCTGCCTTCAGGAAATGGCGGTGATTCGTTTAGTGAGGCTTCAGATGCGTCCCTGCCTTCAATGATGCAGCTGGACAAAGTGAGAGTTTACTCCATAGTTTAGCTTACACCAAGCACAAACGTTGAATCGTTTGCCCAATGTCACTGGTGGGAATAATGTTTCACGGGTTCGGTGTTCATCGGGGAAGTTAGCAGGGTGTTAGTGGTGTGGCGAACAAGGCTGGAGGTAGCCTAATAGCGCCAGCTTCTGTCTTTGCCTCTCCACAATCCGGCTGGCGACAGTAACGTGGTGGAGCCTTTGTCTAATGCGACTGGGTATGTTAGACGAGGTCAGAAGTGCTCATAGGAGAGTTAGGGGAAACGTAGTGGCAGTGTGGGAAGTCGCAATGAGAATGACAGTAGGCCTAGTCCGGCCTGCGCAAATTCTCTCCCACTTTCGGCCCAGGCAGATCTGGCCATGCTGCTCGCATGGTGGAGGTGGTGACACGCCCTCTCCCTCTCCCACACACACACACACACATTAGGTCATGCATAGTCTATCACAAGATGATGGGAATGCGGCCCTGTATGGATAGGGATAGGGAGTCATTATCTCTACAGCAAAAGGCCTGCTACATAAAAAAAAAATGTCAGCCATTTATTAGTAATGATTTACACTGTTGATTTGCTATCTATTTCCCTGATCATTTAGGGCATACACTATGTGTTCCTTTTTGTGTGTTCATGTCCTTGTGATGTGTGTGTCTTTGTCAGCTAAGAAAAAAAACATCAACAAAAACAAAAAAAAAAAAAAAATACTAACATTGTCTCTTGTCTTGTCTCGTCATCTCACTCCTGATCTGTGCCTTGCCGTGGCAAATGAGCTTTGAACTAAACAGGTCTTGTCTACTTGTGTTTGTGTGTCATCTGAATAATCTATATGTGCCCCATACATGGAATCAGAGTGCCTACTGTATGTAGTAAATGGAAAATCTCTACAGCAAAAGGCCAGTCTACCGCTACATGCATTTGGTTTGTTTCGCCATTTATTAGTAATGATTTACACAGTTTGTTCACTACTTACTATTTACCTGAGCATTCGGTATTGTGCAATATAGCATACAGAAGGTGAGGGACATTTTGGGGAAAAGAAGTGGTGCATTTTATCATTCAAACATGGACTTTTCATGAAAATTCTATAATCCAAGATGGCCGCCACCATATGACGTCATAATATGCAAATTAGATATACACATTTAATCTCTACATAAACTTTGGGGTCATCCTTAATATTTCTCTAATTTACAGAAAGTCTCTATCTCTTATCACTTTTAAGATATAGCCTTTTGAAATGAAGATGTCAAAATTGATCGTTTCGGAAAAAAAACCTCTGGCCCTAAAGGGTTAACTCCTGTGCCTCCCCTTTGTTATACAAGTACAAGTACAAGTACAAGTACAAGTACAAGGAAGTTTATTGTCACATGCATATAGTTACTGGAAGTAAGAAATGCAGTGAAATTATGTCTGGTGTCAGCCTATTTGTGCATTAATGGGGGGTGCAGTAGAAGAGGGGTTTAGTAGATTAAGTGGCAAGGGCTGCATAAAAAAAGGTGGGAGGATTGGGATTGGGTGGGGGGCACCAACAAGGAGCACCCAAGAGCAACAGGGGCAAGGAAAACTCCCCTTACCAAGGAAGAAACCTTGGGCAGATCCACGGCTCAAGGGGCTAACCCAACTGCCAGGGTCTTGGTGTGTGTGTTGGGGGATGACAGGGGAGATGGGATAGTGTGCTGTGTATGTGGGGAGAGGGCAGTGTGCAATATGTGTGGAGAAGCTTCCTCATGAGACAATGTGCTGTGTGTATTGGGGGCAGTGTGCTGTAAGTATGTTGGGGATGTGTGTTGGAGAAGCTTCCTGATGAAATAATGTGCTGTGTATGTATGGGGCAGGGACTTACTATTGCAAGCAGAGTACTGTATGTAATGTATGTGAGTGATGACAGTGAAGATGTGTGTGTGGGCGGGAGGGGAGTGGAGCAGTGACTGTGTGTGTGTGTGTAGTGTGTAGGTGGGTAGGTGGGGGCAGTGTGCTGTAAGTATGTAGAGGATATAATAGCATTATATAATAGCATAATAGTTTGTTCAGACTATGGGGAATAATGATAAGGCAAACGCAAACCCACATCAATCAAGAACCTCTAGAGCAGTGTTTCTCAAACTTTTTCAGACCAAGGACCACTTAACCAGTAAAAAAAACCTCACGGACCACCTAGCTAATAGACACAATAGGCCTACTCACTGAACCACCTTGCTTATTGTCTTTGCACTTTGCTTATTGTGTCAGAGGATTCATATGATTTAAATGGGCATATCTTACATAGGCAGTGTTGCAGAACTGTTTACATACAAGTTGGTTCAATATTGCAAACAACTCATCTATACTATTTTTTACCACGTCTGCTCGCGGACCACTTGGGATATCTTGCGGACCACCAGTGGTCCCCGGACCACACTTTGAGAAACACTGCTCTAGAGCGTTGGGATTGTGAATCTGACTGTCCAGATCCCAGCAGAATTTCAGAACAGTGATTTCATCTGACAGCCTGAAGACAACATAACTCTCTAACAGTGGATTAAGGGCAAGCAGCCATATCAGGCATGTGGGGTCACCCTGCAGAGCAGGGCAGACCTCCTGAGTCCAGGGATGGATTACTGCATGGGCCTACCGGCCCCAGGGGCCCAAGGGGTCAGGGGGCCCTGAAGCCCAAGCCATTGCATGGAATCATTGCCTCAATATCAACAAATCAGGATATAGACTATAAATCTGATTGAATTTAGTATTGGCCATCCCCAAAATGCACCAGAATACAGGAAATCACATCAAACAAATTAAAAATGTTCTGGGGGAGGACCCCCAAACCCCCCCTCCTACATATGCGACAATTAGTGGGGGGCATTAATACATCTGGGCCCAGGGGCCTGAAAGTTCATAATCCGCCCATGCCTGAGCCACAATCAACAAGTGTACGCAGATCGCTGGCCTCACTGATGCAAGTGTGCCATGGGTTTCCCCACAAAGGTGGCTTTGACCAACCATGCGTAAATGTGCACTGATAAAAGCCCATTTATCTGTAAACTAAGTAAGAGGGGCTTAAGGTGCCCCTGAGACCCACCTCACTCGCCAGTGTTCTCAAGCCTTACAAATGCAAAGTGTGTGGCCTCTGCTTAGCCTGGATTCTCACATCACCATTCACACACACAGAGGAGGGAGCCTCACACATGCACTGAATGAGGCAAGTGTGATAACCTTATTTTCAGATTTCCACCTGAAATATTTTCCCAGTGATTCTAAATTGCTTTTGCTTTGCTTTGCTTTCTTTAGGTATAAGAGTCCGTTGCATTGACCACCTGCAAGTCTGCATGTGCATATCCATGAGATGAGCCTTCCCTCTACTTGCCAGGACTGTGGTAAAAGAAAGTTAAGTCACATGAGCATTCGCACAGGGTCTTTACAGTTTAGGTGCAACGTGTGGAGAAAATGCTTTTGCCAGCCTGACAAACTGAAGTTGCATGCCAGGATCCACACAAAGAACGCACCTACACCTGCAAGCACTGCTCCAAGAAGTTTGTGTGCCTGTCCTATCTTCAGAGCCACCAGCACACCCACACAGCACAGGAAGGTTCTGAAACTGAAAGGGCCTGGAAACTCACTAGCTAAGCCGCACCACACTGCACCCTCATGAGTGTGAGCTGTGTGGTAAGACGTTCCACAGACGAGCCGGACACGTCCACCAGATGCATGCTACGGATCCACCAGCAGCATTCTACAGATCCACATGCGGATGCACACCAGAGAAGGGTTGTGCGCAATTGAAGATTACAATTCAGGATGCTTGCAGGTTTGTTTCAAGAATCTAACTTTTTTAACGTTTTGAAAAGTAAGAAGTCAAAACTAGAAGCTGATAATAATCAACTGAGAATTTTATTTATTATTTAGGTTGGAAAACAAACATACAGTCATACATGCTGTTGCTTCATGTTCACAACTGAAAATGAAACAAATAGGCTAGTCTGACATTCACATTAAAGGAAAACATCCTGATATTCTTTTGAGGACCCTAAGAACCACACTCACACAGTGACAGGTATAATATGTCCTGTTAAGACAGAAGGCATTTGATTATCATTTAAGCCAGTGTAATTAATTACTTACTATAACAAATGAACTTGACAGCTACACAACCAATTGACCTCTTTTGATGTCTTGACTTTTAACTTCTTCTGTTTGAGTGGGACAACAATTTATGAAGTGGTCCCAGCAAGCAGCTGATTCAGAAATTTCAAGGAGGGTGGTGAGTTGCTCTTATTTGGTCTAAACTCTGCCACTTGTGGTTGGGGAAGGTTGTCTTTCAAAGGGCTGACGTAGGAGCGAAGTGGTCCATTGACCTCCACTCCAGCTGACGGGTCTATGTGATGTGGCACACTGGTAATGGGTGGGAAAAGGCTGCCAGGCCCCAGATTGTTCCTTTGAGAGTTGATAGAGGTCATGGCAAGAGGCAGGAGACCTTTTTTATCTGGCTGAGTTTGGGAAGCCAAGGCAGGTCCTGGTTTAGCTTCGGCATTTGCTTTTGGATCTTTCTGTTTCTTCCCTGCTCCTGATGGCTTTTGTTGGGATTCACCTGCCGTAGAGTTTTGGCTCCTCCTCCTAGCTTGCTGACTTGGAACTGGTGTCCGCCGCTGCAAAGCAAACATCAGGAGACAAACAGTGCTGTTTAATTACTTTAAATAATTGACATGTGAACACAGCACACTGTGGATAGACAAGTTTGGAGTCACTGGGTATGGAGTCGTACCTGTTGAGGAGGAGCAGGTTTGCGCTGCGTCACAGACACACAGCCCTGGGCCCATGAGTCCGTGAGCAAAGGCGGGGGCTCCGAGTCCTCTTTCCAGGTGCTGTCCGACTGCTCACCCGCATCCTGAACCAAGAACCGCCACTCCAGTATCTCTAACAATGTGTCCCTGGCACGGGACACGGTGAATGGAATCAGCTAAACACCACATTAAGGAAAAACATAAACACACATTTCAATTGATTGCATCAGTTGATTAACAGTTTTAAAACAAAGTGTGAGCAAAAAAAATCTTCACTTTAAAACAACTACCTGTTGCTTCAGGTAAACTTCCTTGCACTTTTCCATGACATGAGTCATGAAGTCGTCCAGGATATCTCTCACAACCTCCTCCCCCTCCTCCTGTGCGATCATGGTCATCCAGAAGGACTGCGTGAGGCGACCTGGGACGATGTCCACAACATCCTGGCTGTGGGCTGCTGGAGGAGGTGCAGGGGTGGCAGGACCACGCCCCTTGTCAGCACGACTCTTGGATGCAGCTCGAGACATTGTTGCTGAAAGAGGGGGACACCTGTCTATTTAGAGGGAAGAAAAAAGCAGCCACTAAACTAATGTAGCCTACTTTTAAATGCATTTCGATCATAATAAGCTTAGGCTACTTCTTTACATCCCTATAGTCTGATTTTCTTAAACAGGTTTTTTTTTGTTCATTTTAAGCTACCAATTTTGACCAAAAATGTTAGAGTGATGTGCATCTGATTGCTTCATCGAGAAGAATTAGTTAAAGCAACTTGGTATTTCTGTAGGCTACTCTAGACTGTGTAGGCTACTCTAGACTGTCCACATTTAGAAAAACTACTGTTATCACAGTATCAGTAGCAGCTAGCATCTAGGCTATTAAGATAGGCTACGAAACAACCCCAAGGTAGGGCCTACTCCCTGTTGATGACAACTGTAAGCAGCTAGTGTACTTTACCTTATATTAAATGCGGAATCTGATGTTGATGGGTTGCGCAACCGCTGATAGATTTACACTACAAGCCTTCTCACACATTTAGATCTCATGGCTAACACACTAGCCCGACACTTCTTTCCTCCTGCAAAGACGAGGAATTCCATGGTTCCTAGGCACTGGTTGCTAAGCACCAGAACGCCAGTGGGGTTCAGTAAACAGAACAGACGTCACATCCCTCTGCTCCGCTCCCACCACTGACTGACTGCAGCCCCAGCCTCCTTTCTCCCAGAGCCAGAGGATTGGTAACTATGGCTGCGAAGGACGCTAGTTGACAAATATTGGTCTACTCGAACGAGCTCAGGTACGTTTATCAGCTATTTTATCGGTGTGACTAACCTATTTTCACATCTAGATAGGAAGCAAGCTAAGATATAAGTTTGATTTTGTAGACACTACTAGTTACGTTAGCTATGCTATTGCTACATGGGTCAAGCAAGCAAGCAAGCAAGACGACCAATGTTAACTTGTCAGTAGGGCAGCCTGTTGCTTGAATGATAACATAGTTAAAGGTAACGTTCACATGAAGTGCACAAAAAAACAAAGTGCGTTTTTTCCCCGAACTATTCTGGGTTCTGTGGCAAGATGATGATGTTCTGGTTGGTAATGATAAGTTAACGTTATAACAACCCAGTCATGAAAGCTAACTCGGCAATGTTAGCCGATAAGTATTAAGGCTGTAGGCTAACTAGCTTGAATAGATTAACGTTTGTGGCCAACCTGTAAATAGCCCTAAAACTAAAGCCAGTCCCTTACCCAGAGTTCGATAACATCACAGGCAATTAAATCCGATTTGTCTTGCTGGTCTGTAAACACCTTTGACTAGATCTCTAACAAACTGGAATGGTCTTTCTATTTTACAATTACAGATTTCGACGTGGCTGAATTCAAAATGGGTTACTCTTCTTCGCACTGAAATTAACGACAGAGAGCATCAGTATGTATCACAAAGAAAAGAGCATTCAGATCAAGAGCAGCGCCTCTGCGCTGTACAACAACCTGAGCGTGCTGCGAATCGCACCCCGCTCTCTCACTTACTTCGCTGTGGTGCACGCCAACGTGGTGAATATGGTCAGCGCCTCCTGGGATGGCCTCAACTACTCGCACCGTCAGCTACAGTCCAAAGAGGGCTCCGTCGCCACCAGTTCCTCCCTCATCATGCAGGCAAGATGTTCCAACCTGATAGCTATGTGTGGAGCAGGGACAGGACTGTCCACTTGTTTTGATGATGATAGTAATATCACTGTGACTTGTAAGTGTATCATGTATTTGTTTCCATCAGGCTGCATGGTGTGTGCTTCCCTCCCGTGAACTCCTTGTGCTCACCTCCCAACGAGGGATACAGGTGAGATGTGTTGGGTTGGTTATGTTTTATGACTGAGCACCATCTGTCCTCTGAGTTGATTGACTGAACCCCTCATTCTTTTAAACCACCTAGATGTATGAGTCAGACGGGTCAATAATGGTGTATTGGCACGCGCTGGACTCTCCTGAAACACCCACAGGTAAGCTACACACAACCCCTGCACCTGTACAGTTCTGTGGACAGCTATGCTGACATTTCCTTGCGTGTGCGCTGATCTGAGAAGTATTAATGGCTTTTGTTTCTGTCGTAGCCCAGGCAGTGTTTACGCGGGGCATTGCGGCAGTCAGGGAAAAGTACATATGTGTCGGTGAGTTACCTTTTCCAGCAAGACACCCTTGGAAATTAATGGTCTCTTAAAAAAAAAAAAAAGGAAGAAGCACAATAAACAATGATATTCATATTCACTGTTTTTTGCCTTTCTTGCCACCTCACAGGCATTTCGTCTGGGTCTGTATTGGTGTTTGATGTTCCCAGCAAAGGCAGCAACATCACCCTGTCTGAAGTTCTTGAAGAGCACAAGGAGTCCATCACAGACATGGCATCTGAATGCTCCGGCAGCCTGGTGTGTTGCATTTCATTAGCCTGTTGTTAGCCTTGTGTTGGCTATAGTATATCATGTTACAACGATTGAAAAGTGTCAGTGTCCCTGGCCCTCTCGTGGCCCTAACCTCTTATCTGTCGTCAATCACAGGAGTGCATAGCTGATTTGGTTAGCGCTGATGATTCAGGGCTTCTCTGTGTGTGGAAGTCAGGAGAGGATTTCCAGCTGCTCAACAAGATTCCAGGTTTTGAGTAAGTGAGAAACCCTTTTGTTGTCAGCATCAACAAAAATGTATTTTTGCACTTTGCTGTTTCTGCTCTGTCATATAACACGTCATATAATCTCTCATAATCCTGCCTTTATAATGTCTGTCATTATTGACTGGTGAGAGAAATCCCGCATGTCTTCTGCAGTATGAGCTGCTCCTCTGTGAAGCTGTGGAAAGGCACGGTGGTGGCGGGGTACGGCACGGGACAGATCCGTCTCTACGAGGCCGTCACAGGGATCCTCCACGCAGAGATCAACGCACACGCTCGCTGGATCTACTCACTGGACATCGCCCCTTTCACCGGACTGGTGAGGGAGACCGTTTGACCGAACCAAAGTTGCAGTTTCGGTTTATCTGTGTGCCACGCGTGTTTTAGGCTAAAACATTTTGTCATTTACTGCAAACATCACCTAACCATCTGCTAGCTGTCTGTGTCCTGAAAAACGCGATCTCTGTGGACAGCCCAGGCTCCAAAAACGGCAACAAAATCAACCTGGGTAAACCTAGCCCATAAAAACCTAACAAACTGTTCCAGCAAATCACATACGAGATGCGCGTTTAGGAGAGTTTCAATTGCACGGGTGCAGCACGGGAGGGAGGGGGAGGAAGTAGCGAGCTAGCTCTCTGTTTTGTTTGAAAGTCAAACAGAGACTTATCTAAGATTCTCTATCTAATATGTTTTCCTCTTTTACACTGTATTTGTTTGTTTTTGATCACAAATTGCTATCTGTTATTTTGTTCTTTTGTTCCTGTTTGTTATTAAGACCACATATTTGCCCATATGTGATTAAGCCGCTTGATTATGGACATTTACAGGGATGAGGTGAAGCCATCTGATGTGAACATTCTCTTGCTGTTCTTTCAGAGCTGTTTTTAATCTGACTTTTTGCTCCTCTGTGTGTGTTCAAAGCTACTGTCTGCAGCTGAGGACTCTCTCGTGAGAGTTTGGCACCTGACCATGACTCCGGAGACCAACAATGTAGAGGTGAGCCAAGTCCAGCACCTTTTATCATATTCCAGTTTATGCTGTAGCTGTGTAGCAGATGGGTTTTGATGTATGTGTTTTTTGTCTTCTGGCAGTGTTAGGAGAGGTTTAATTTGGGTCAGTTTTCTTTTTTACTGTTTACAGAATTGGGAAATACTGTCCGTGACTATCCGGTATTTTATAATTGTACTGACAATAGGGAATGGGATCACCTCTCCCATTCATTTAAATGACCAATGTTATGCCAGCTACTTTAGCTCAGGCATTGATTTCTTACATCTTCATACATTATAATGCAGTTCTCAGTCACCTGACTTTCTAACACCCATGATGGCTCATGACCTATGAGCAGAGTAACTAAAACACTACACTGATTGGCTCAGACACATGATTGACACCACCCTGTGGGAATCAAACTTGCTGCAGCAAATAAACTTTTCTAACGACTGGTCTTAAGCAGCCACCCACCACCCGTCTTTGCTTCCATGATTGTGATTGATAGTCGGAACTATCCAACTAGACACCAAAGAGCTGAATCACAGTTCTGCCAGAGATATTTTATCTTAGCATGGGCTTGACACAGCAATATACATATTGCCCTTATTTTCAGTGTATTGCCCCCAAATGTTTCAATATATATGTTTATAACCATACAACTGTTTGTACTCTTCACACTACAACACTGTGTTTCTCCTGTGAAGGGTGCAGTCGGTCAGCCAGTCTTATTCTGTCCCTGCTTCCCTCCCACAGATCGAGCACTTGTACAACGAGTGTGTGACTGACACCCAGATCTGTGGGGCTAAGTTCTGTGACGGGGACGGCTACGCCTTCGCTGTCACGGGCTACGACCTCACCGAGATCATCCGCTACACACAGGGCTAGCGAGGGCACATGGGCAGACATGTTTCTGTATCAAAGAAAACACACACACTTACGCACACACACACACACACACACACACACACACACACACACACACACACGCCAGAGCAAGCATCATACACAGGTATCTGTCAGTTGAGAAAGCCACAGGGTTGATCAGTTAGCACTGAGCAGCACTTGCCTTATTTGGCATCCATGGTTCAATGTCTCAGTTTGAAAGCAATTCATCATTATTTTCTACAAGAATTCTGAAGATGTTTCAAATGGTTTGAAACACTGGACTTGTGGCATCCTGACAATCAGACATTTCATCTCACACACTAGTGACACTTGCAGTTGAAGATGTTGGAATAAGGCATATCTAGAAACATTGCTCTCAACTCTCAAATAAACTACATGTTTCATGAGTTGTTATGGATATTGCTACTTTTAATGCAGTACCATGAAAGAAGAGATGCTTTTTGGCCTAAACTGTCTGATGTTTGAAGGCTTCTGATTGGTGGAGGAACACCTCCAGTTTGCTGCTGACTGCTCTTGTTTCCCGGTGTGAACCCTCACCTGACTGATGTTGTTAGGAAGGCCATGTATTATAGGTCAGAGGTCAAGTTTGTGTCCCTTGTGGTGTGCACAGCTAGTTGTGAGGCAAGGCCATTGTCTGTAGGAAATGGGAAAGGTCAGTAAAGAATGTCCACTTCTTGTAATACATGTGAAAGGTCAGAGGATTTAGAGTGTGACGTAAATGCACAGAACAGAACATTCAGCAGTGTGCATATTCAACCTCCAGGTCCCAACATGGCTCGGGTTGCCGTTGGAAAGAGGAATATTTATTAGGTGTTACACAAGCCCCTGTTATTTATCTGAATTTCATTGTAAAGGAAAGAAGTACTCAGAGGAGTTGTGTGTACACAGAGGAGTATGAGATACTTAAGACCAAATGTTATGTGGAACATGTTATGGATGTATGTGTTGAGTACTATGACTTTTGCATTCCAGAATTGAGTGTTTCTTTAGTTTTCATAGACCATTGATGTTACATTATAATGAATGTGGTTGCATTAATGTGAATAAATGTTATTGTATATCAAGGCTGTGGTTTTTCTAATAAGCTATTCAGACCTTTTTTCTAATATGCTATTCAGACAGTTTTTCTAGATTGCTAAGATGCACATAATGATACTGGGATCCACTTGATCTTGCTCACCTTCTTAGCACAGCAGTCACTTACAAATGTTTTAATGCTTTTTCATCGGTTTCACATGTTTTTTACTCACTTTTTCCAAACATTTAACATAGCTCTCATAGACTCCAAACCCTATTGGATTAACTGGGCTGAACAAATGGAAAACTACCCACAGCTAAAATATATTACTTTCAAAATTATGAACTTGTGTGACACTCCCTTGCACAATTCTTCATTATCAATCATTCAATCTTCCGCTGGATACCACCTCTGTTATTTGTTGCTATTTGCAAGCATGGATCAAGAGGCCAGAGGCACATGTATAGAACTTATACAGTATTCAGTTCAGTGTATGAATTTGTCTTTTCTAGGTGCTTTCTGCAGGTTTTACATGTCTGACAGTTACATCTCTGGAGGAATGAATACACTTTATGCTATGGTATGCTTGTCTGTAGACATACCTATACCATCAAGAAATGGCACAAACAGCAAAAATTAAGGTGGATTCTCCTCATATTGTATTTTGTTCTCCGTTGTGTAATGATTGAATGAAAGCACATACTTTGTATTTGTTCTATGTTTTAAAAGTCAAGTCAAGTCAAGTTTATTTCTAAAGCACATTTCATACACAAAGGTCATTCAATGTGCTTTACATGAACAAAACCAAACAATAATAACAAATAAAAGCATAGAAGCAATAAAGACTAGTTCAAAAGGTAAAGAACATAATAAAAATAAAACATAAAACACACAAGGTAAAATCATTTAAAAATAAAGAACAATTAGTAAGCAATAAAAAAAGTTTTGTCATGTAAGAGCTTTTTGCAAACAAAATGTACCACTTTGGCTTAAGTGCTTCTGTTTAGGCCTGTGTGTTAATTGTTTTGTAAGCATGATGTCAGAGTTAACAGAAGTAATTTAGAAAAAACTACCGGTATTAAAACCCCCACCCCCAAAAGCACTGTTATGGTAAAACCCTTGGTTGCTCAATGGGCTGGCGAAGTATCTTGCAGTTGAAACAGACGCCACTAGGGGGAGATCTTCATTAGGCCAATCCATTAACAACTTGTCAGCATATCCTGTTGTCCTGTCAGTATTTTATGGCCGTCAAAATGTTTTAATGACATCAACAAGTGAAACACTGTGTCATGGGTTAATACGAGTAATCTGGGTCACTGATTTGTGTGGGTCAGAAGGACTGCTTAACATGCGGATGTTCCATTTGGCGGTTCCGAGGTCAGCGCAATCTTGCAAGGTTATCTTAAGCAGGAGATGACAGTAAACACGCTGGTGCAGTCATGTGCTGTCAGGCAGTCTGCTCTGTGCCAGGCCGCCAGGCCAACATCGCCACCTCAGCATGCGGTTCAGCACTTTAAGCCCTAAAACCTCACCTCTGTTTAGCCTTATAGACTGATTTCAATCTCTCTCTCTCTCTCTATATATATATATCTCACACACACTATCTCTCTCCCTGTGTGTGGATGAATGTATCTGAATGTCTTGTCTGTAGGTCTGTGTGTGTGAGTGTGTGTGTCTGTCTGAGTTTGTGTGTGAGTGTGTTGGCATGCATGTCCGTGTGGAGTTTTTGCGCCTGCTGGTGGAGGGGTTAAGGGTGCAAACGTCAATGATCTGTCCTATCTGTCCACTGGCTGGGCTGGCTAGAGCTGTAATGGGGTTATGTAACACTGCCCGGTCCGGGGGGGAGAGAGAGAGAACGAGGGAGAGAGAGAACGAGGGAGAGAGAGAGGGTTTTAAGGTCACTGTGCTTCCAGGCAGCTGAGGTAACTAACACCATCATGCAAATTCAATAGTGATCTCTGTTTCGATAGGCCTCTCGGCCTGTCTACCTCGGTTAAATACCCACCATTTGTGCCACTGGGCAAATGCCATTATGTGTCACCTCAAGTTATTTATTTTTTGCATATGGAAGTCATAAAAAAAAGACAAGGTACATGTGTGTGTCATGTGTTGTGACGGTCCATAGTTACAGTTTTATCTTTTGTGCCTTTAGCCTTTGATCCTATGGGGGGTTCAATACATGTCTGTTACAGCCAACAGACACACTTCCTGGATCAGCTCCTGAGTCCCAATTTTGCTTATCTACATGGAAGAACTTCTTTTGAACCTTTTAAGAATCCTTTGATAAAGGTCAAAAACTGCATTGATTAGTTCACTGAGGACCCATTTTTGGGCAATGAGGATTCGTTTGATGAGTAAGCTTAGATAATCCAGGAAAAAACATCTCCTTTGGATACGTAGTAAGCAGTTTACATTTTCAGCAGTAATAAATACATAATTGTACAGGTACACAGTGATTTAATAGTTATTGGAAGAAAAAATCTGTCAGGATAGGTCAAGGCCAAGATATGAACGTATCTAAGAGGTAAGATTTGAAGAGGGAGGAATGCTCAGATCAAATGAATATGTGAGGGACCATGACAGGGCAGAGAAAATATGGAACACAGGAACAGCAATGGGCAAGAGAAAGATGACGAGGCATTTTACAGAGGAAGAAGAGAAAAGCTGTTAGTGGAGTCTTCACCAAGTTTTCCTGTGTGCCTGAAAAACACAGCCCATTCTTCAGGTTGAGGTCAACACCACTGGGATTGTGAGAAGCTAAAGTAGAATGAAATGTCTTAAGTTGTGTGCAGGAGCATCTCAAAGGATTTGTTCTTTTACAATAGCACAAGTACTGGTAGATTTAAGCATTGTTCAATATTAAAAAACACTTTGTTCAAACACAGCTGGTGGTGCAGGCTCAAGGCAAGCATGACTGCTGAGGTTGGCTGTAATGAGACAGAAACATAGTGACTGTGGAAGAAGATGATCTGACTCCTGCCAAGGTTTTTGTTTAAAGCATTTCAGGCAGGCTCCTTAGCGGGGGGATAGACAGTCTAATACCTACCCTGTCTGCCACTGTACCGATAGGCCACAAAGGTATGAGGCAAGCAGCTCTCCCGTGTAGCACATAGCCTGTCCAGGGTTAACCTATAGGGTTAGTGTGGGTAAATTGTGTGGGTGCTCTATTGGATATCTGTCCTAAGACCCTCCTAAGCATATGTTTATGTCTATACCAAATTAATTTCTGGGGACTTCTCATAGCCTGTCTGTCCCAAGAGAGAGAGTGAGAGAAAGAAAGAGAGAGAACTTGGAATGCAGTGAGGGATAGATGACGGGAAGGTGCCATTGTCACATGACACTCTGCCGATGATTCATTTGGTTTATTTCAGTTTTCCCTCTCCCCTCGAGAGGCATGTGTGCACTGCGCGTGCACACACACACACACACACACACACACACATGTATGTGCACAACTGTGCAAACACACACACACACACACACACACACACACACACACACACACACACACATACTTATGTGCACAACTGTGCAAACACACACACACACACACACACACACACACACACAACCTTGCAAAGATAGACACACACACACACACACTCATCCTTCAAGCTGTTACACCTCATGCTAATTGCAGTCATCTTAACGCCATTGCCTCATGATGGAGGACAAGCCCTGTCTCAAACACTCTACTGTAATACCTGTGTTATTATTTAAGAGGGTGGTGGATTTGTGGATGTGAATGTGAATTCACAACAGATTTTGTCAGAATGCTGTTGACTAAGAGGTTGTTGGGTGGATCTGGGTGTCACAATTTATGGTCATCTGTCATTTTGATTAAAGAAAAAGAAAACGTGTTTACTTCTTTGTGTTTAGAACAATTTGAATAAATGGGAGGGATTTTTCTTGTTGACTCATTGCTTAATGTCAGCCGTCTGCATATTTTTGGACTATTCATGACTCGCGTGACCATTCAGAGATGACAATATGGAGGGCAAGGCCTGTCTGAAATACCTGCTTGCATTGTTTTGCCTGTATTGCAGCTTTTGCATAGAAGTATCCTCACAGAGAATATGAAAACTATGACACATGCTTTAGTATCTAGCAAACATCACAACTATAGTTAAGGTATTAGGCCACTCCTTAGCACAGGATTACTTGTTAGTCCAGTCAGCATTTAGAAATAAAGTCTTTAGCCATAGATTTAGCCATAGCCAAGACTTGCTTGGTGTGTGTAAGAGGAAAATTCCACATTAGTGTCCCAACAATATACACACAAACACACACACACACACACACACACACACACACACACACACACACACACACGCACTCACCGAACCCTCTCCCTCTCTAAATGATGTCAGTGGTCTACTAGAGTGCGCATCCCGTCCTGGGTAAAGTCTTGTTAGATAAACATGTGCTGCCTTTGCCATCTGTGAGCAAACAGTGTTGCCTAGCAGTGGACAGTGGGCTTAGCGGTAGATGGGGACAGCACAGACAGCACCTTCTGAAGTCAATGGAATTCACTGCCGCAATTTCAGCCCCTGGTACCCATTTGTTCTTTCGTGTTGATGCAATGGTGCAATGGAACTATCCTTTCATGGTTTTTTGCTTTTCTTTAGAAAGATATGAAGTTGGGACCATAAAAAATCATATAGACTGTCTTTGGTTCTGACTCTGAGCAACTGACTCCAAATGCCATTTTCCTCTTACTAAAATCAGCTTATAAAGCTTTGCATCCACCATTCCACTGATTGCCACACCATGACAGTGCTCTTTAAGATCTTCTCCTGTATACAGTTGTCTTCTTTCTAGTCAACAGCAATATTGGCTCTATGAGATTTAAGACACAACAGCACCTGCCATCAGTTTCCTTGTTCTATTGCTCGACCCTCTGACTGGCCCACTCCACCCAGAGCAGGGCATGGACAGGCTGGCCGGCGTGGGCTTGAGGGGGCTCAGAGTGGGCTCAGTGTCATCTCTGGCACACAGATGCCCTCAGAGCTGTAGAGGGCACTCTGGCTGTGCTCAGTCCGGATTAGCGCATTAGCAGTTGTCAGAGAACTAGTGTCTTTTTTCCCCTGCAAAGTCTTTTTTTTTCTATAGAGGGAGAATAGACATGTTAGAAAAGGAACCATGTTCTGGTTGCCACATTTGATTTGTGAAAATCCGAGACATTCATTGCCGACCCCCAAAAAAAAAAAAAAAAAAAAAAAGTTATGATTTTGATTAATGTTAAATGCCTTTAATTATACTAGGCCTATTACTGGTTTTAAATAATAATGTATTAACAAATGCTGCGAATGTTATACTGTTCAACTATGGTGCATTCATTGTCACTTTAAGGTTGCTGAGTCTAAACGATTCTTATAATGCCCTTCACCAGCTCATTTAAGATACAAGGCTAATCCATAAAACATTAACAATACTATGCATAATATTAAGTTGTTAGCCTACCCACTCCGAAAAGTTACCCATTTTCACCCTGTCGGCGTTGTGTAGGCCTACTGTGTATCTCTTTTTCTTCGCCGCTGGCCCTGACTTTGATTGTAGGCCTATATCCTCCTCCGTCTTGCGCCCCATTTTATCAAACCGAAATTTATTTTTTACTACTGTAGGCTACCCTCTCCAATCTGTTGCCTACCCGCACGCACTCACTCTCTTGGACATGCTTGCTGCACGCGGCCGGTAGTTTATAGGTGATTCTGATGGTTAAGGTAAACTTTTGTTTCGCAGGTCTGCATTACATCAATCAAATAAGCGCATGCCTGCCTCCGACAGCAGGATACAATTAAGATGGTTATGGTTATGGATTTAGCAGACGCCTTTGTCCAAGGCGACACATAAATACAAAACAACATAATAATATTTAAAATTGAACAGGGAACAGATTAGAATGTAGGTCAAATATAATAAGGAGAATAGTTATAATACACAATAATATCAATTCAATCAATAGCCTAATAAAAAGCAATAAAAAAAGGGGAAAGGCAATAATAAAACAATAATGTCCATTCAATCAATAATATAAAAACAATGACATGCTAAGACTACATTAAGGAGAATATCAATAAAAAACAATAATGTCAAATTAATTAACAGCCCAATTAAAATAAAACAACATTATACAAACCATAACACATAAGCGCTTAAACAATTAAGTATATGCTGAATAGGAATGTCTTTAGACCCCTCTTAAACGACCCAAAACTACTACAGGAACGGAGAGCACTGGGCAATTCATTCCACCAACATGGAACCACTGAAGAAAAGAGTCTGGAATTAGACCCAGTTTTCATGACTGGTCGACACAACAGACGCTCACCAGAAGACTGCAGTGGGCGGTTGGGGATGTAAGACTTGATTATTTAGTTAAAATAACTAGGAGCAGATCCAGTTAGTGTCCTATAGGCCAAAGTGAGAGATTTAAATTTAATTCTGGCTACTATAGGGAGCCAATGGAGAGTAACTAGGAGAGGAGTTACATGTGTCCTCTTTAGCTGATTGAAGACCAGGCGTGCTCCAGCATTCTGAATCAACTGTAATGATCTTGTTACACAAGCGGGTAAGCCAGCTAATAGTGAATTACAATAGTCCAGCTTAGAGATGACGATGGTCTAAACAAGAAGTTGTGTGGAATCTTGTGTCAGATAAGGTGTGATCTTCCTATGTTGTAAAGCATAAACCGACATGATTTTGCAATAGAAGCTATATGCTCAGAGAAGTTAAGTCGGTCATCAATTACAACGCCCAAGTTTCGTGCCGATCTAGTTGGGGTCAGTGAAGTTGAGTCAAGCTGGATGTTAATCTGTTGGGGAATAGCTGTTTTAGTTGGAAACACCAAAACTCTGTTTTTGAGAGATTGTTGAAGGTGACGATCTTTCATCCAGGCTGAAATATCCTTAAGGCATGCAGAAATCCGGTGGGAAACACTAGAGTCTTCAGGTGGGAAAGACAGGTAAAGTTGAGTGTCGTCTGCATAACAATGATAGTCAAATCCATGGGAGCGAATGGTATCACCTAAGGAAGTGGTGTAAATAGAGAAAAGCAAGGGTCCGAATACTGATCCCTGAGGCACACCTGTGGTGAGGTCATGAGACTTAGATACCTGTCCTGCCAAGACACGTTGAAAGAACGCCCTTTAAGGTAAGATTCAAACCAGTCAAGAGCTTTTCCAGAAATTTCCAGTTCAGATAGTATGGATAGGAGAATGTCATGGTTAACAGTATCAAAGGCTGCAGATAAATCTAGAGAGTAGGACTTAGCTACTCTCAATGCCTCAGTCACAGACAGAAGAGCAGTTTCAGTAGAATGACCACTCTTGAAACCAGACTGCATAGGGTCTAGTAGATTATTCTGATGAAGAAAGTCACAAACTTACTTGAAGACCACTTTCTCCAAAACCTTTGACAAGAAAGGAAGAAGGGAGACAGGCCTGTAGTTCTTCACCTCAGTTGGATTAAGTGTACTTTTCTTTAGCAGAGGTGTAACCCTAGCCTGTTTAAAAGAATAAGGAACTATTCCAGAACTGAGTGAAGCATTAAATACATGTGTGATTGCTGGTAGAACAGCAGGTGAGATAGACTGTAGAAGAGTGGACGGGACAGGATCTAATGGGCATGTTGTTGGACGACTTCGCTGAAGCAATTGAGAGACTGTTTCCTAATCAAGAGGAGAGAAAGAGTCCAACGATGCGGTCATACTAACACAAGGCAAAGCCCTCCTTATAGGAGCATCAAACTGAGCACTTATTTTAGCAACTTTTTCAGTGAAAAATGAAAAAGTCATCTGCTGACAGTGAAGTAGTTGATGGTGGTGGTGGAGGATTGAGAAGAGATTTGAAAGTAGAAAAAAGTTTTCTACTGTCAGTGGTGCTCTCAATCTTGCTTTGATAGAATGCCTTTTTTGCAAGTGTAACAGTGGATGAAAAGGATGACAGCAAAGACTGGTAGTTACTAAGATCATTTCCATCTCTGGATTTACGCCATTTCCTCTCAGCAGCTCTAAGTTCCTTTCGTACTGAGACTATACTGTTCGTCAGCCATGGATGACGAGGTTTAGAACGAGTAGGTCTTGAGGAAAGAGGACATGCTGCATTCAGACAAGATGCCAGTGTAGAGCAGAGAGTCTCTGTAGCGTCATTAACCTCAAGTGCCAAGAATGAGCTAGGAGTAGGTAAAGCAGATGTTACTAATCGTGCAAAAAGGTCGCTTGAGAGGCTTCTGAGATTACGCCGGAACGAAATTGTCGGAGGAGGAGCTGCTGGGTTATCCAGGAGACGCACAGAGAATCTGATAAAGTGATGATCCGATACATGTAATGGATTAACCAAAACGTTGTCTGTATTACAGTTACGTACCAGAATTAAATCAAGATCTTTACCAGCTTTGTGAGTAGGAGGACTGTGGACATGTGTAATATTAAATGAGGAGAGTAAGATAACTTAAGAAAAATAGTAGGATTGCAGGAGTGGAACGTAGGTTTTATTGAAAGTGAAACTAGGGAATACATAAAAAAAATAAAAGGTCCTCTGCACCAAAAAACGGGACATTTGGTGTCCCGAAAAGATTATCAATTTTCCGGGACAGACATTAAAAAAGAGAACAATCCCGGGAAAACCAGAATGTGTGGTAACCCTATGTTCTGCAACGTTTTTCAAATAAACCCATATCTGGTACAGTGTGTCCACTAGTCACAGGTACATCACGTGAACATTGCAGAGGTACAAGTGACGCAGAAGTCTTGTTCATTATACTAAATAGTGGAGTGTGTCCCGGTGCACGTACCCTTCTGCATGTGACACAAGGCTTGTTCATTGAAGAGATGGCCATAAGTCATATGACTGTAGAGAAAGGTCCTGTCCTTTCAAAGACATATCTCCGTGAGCCATGTAAGAGGTTTGTGCTCCGTTGCGTGGTGTGGGAAAGACTGCGAAAGTGTCACTTTTCAGCAATGTCTGGCAGCAATATCTTCTAAAGTCTCCATTATCCTCAGACAATATTTCTTTCTCAGACATTCCTACAGGGCAGCAAGCCAGTGATGTTAGCATCAAGGCCACCAAGGGGTCAACCACTTACCAAGGGCACAACATAAGCACACCTAAGGGGTTTTTTTTGCACAAAGGTGGAATAAACTATGTTACCTTGATATAGTTATACAAACTATGATAACAAAACTAAAATGGATTTGGGTCAGTCAGTGGAAAGGCCAAACAACAGAAAGGCACATTTATAGTAATAACTTCTTCAGTTGCTTTGACATGATTCACCAAACTTTGATTGGAAATGAATGACATGTTCTGACGCTTTTCACTTTATTGTTTTCTAAAAGTGTACTGGAATTATTTTTCCGTTTTTCCGCCTCTCCTTGAATAACCCAATCGCTCTCAGCGACCAAGCTGCGCATATCAGGTTCAAACCCCTGCTCTGTACTAGCCTGGACAGCACAATGGTGGAATAAATAGACAAGTGATCAATAACATGGGCATGGGAAGGCCACATTTGTTATTTGTTATCTGTCACATCCAAAAAGTGAATCCAGCATTATGGCCCTCCATAACACAGATGGGTCCTGGGAAAGCAGAGGGGCCATGTGTCTGTCTGTGTCCATGTGCTTTCAAACAGGCCTTCATGGATTAGATAGAATAGCATTATATGTCATTAGGAGCCGTGTGTGTGACCAGGAACCATGGCCTGTGTGTGTGTGTGTGTGTGTGTGTGTGTGTGTGTGTGTGTGTGTGTGTGTGTGTGTGTGTGTGTGTGTGTGTGAGAGTGTGTGTGTGTGTGTGTGTGTGTGTGTGTGTGTGTGTGTGTGTGTGTGTGTGTGTGTGTGTGTGTGAGAGAGAAAGAGAGAGAGAGAGAGAGAGTGTGTGTGTGTGTGTGTGTGTGTGTGTGTGTGTGTGCGTGTGTGCGTGCGTGTGTGTGTGTGTGTGTGTGCGTGCGTGTGTGTGTGTGTGCGTGTGTCCTGTCCCAGCTGTCATGTCACTCATCTGCAGCCTAGGCTCCTCTATGCTCCCCATTACGGCAAAACAAGCCACCGCATGCTCCCAGCTTTTAATCACGCTCCAATGTCCTGAAACCTAACCTGGTCATAAACACACACACGTACGCACGTACGCTCACACACATATGTTTACATGCTTGCTGAATGCACCCAAACACTGACACTCAACTCCAGCTGAGGCCTGAAGTTACTTCATTTTTGGCGTAGGTCAGAAGTCAGGCTTGCGGATGATAGTCTATGATACTCTGTTATGCTTTTGTAAGATATGATGTATCAACAACCCCTCCTCCCTCCCACAAAATGTGCACCAGATTCAGCTACAAGTGGATGAACAGATAGATGGATAGATTGATAGATTGATAGATCTCCGTGTGTGAGATCTTGTTGCTTTTGCAATGTGTTTATTTGTCATAACTGTGTCGTGTCATGTGTTATAAGGGAAGGTGATGTTATCACAATATTGGGAGCTGAGCTGAACTTTTGAGCTGAAGATTTTACCATGCAAAGCAAATTAGCTATGGTTTGTTAAAAGTTCAGTTCCGTTTAGTCTTCCACAACCATGGGCATTCTCTAAACTGCCTGATTCTGTGGCCAAACCCTGTGGCTTCTGTGTGATGACACAGATCCAGACATTAGTTGTGTGTGGGCTTCCTACAATTGACTGTCCTGACTGAGGCAGTGATGTAACTGATCAAACACATCTGAGTCTCTAAATGGAACGCCAGCACATTTCCACTTTGCTCATCTGCTTCTAAGTGGGGCTTTAGTGAAGTGGACTGAACTAATGTAACTAATGCAGAAAACAGTTCAAGGGCTAATAAAACATTAACTGATACCATGTGACATCATAGTCCAGGCAAAGTAGCGTTTTACGACAGACTAATTGTGAAATGATTTTTTGCAGCTTAGATCATTTCTATGAGGTGTCCAGAACAACATACTAAAAGTCCTAAGAAATCCTAGTTGAGGAAATATGTTAAATTCTCATCAATCCAAGATGTGTGCCACGAAGGCCAGGCAACAATACACCCCCAATGGGGCTATTTTGCCTTTACTCCTATCAAAATTAAACTTTACACAATGAAAGTACCCATGAAAAGTAAAAGTGTTTGTATTACAATTTTCTTTGAAAATTAATTGTAATATGCAAATGAGCTATGCACTAATCGAATTTGCCCGAAACACGCCACAATAACACTGTACATAGTAAAAGTATATATGAAAAGTAACTGTTTTTGTACCACAAGTTTCTTTTTAAATGAATTTGAATATGCACATGGCTCCACACTTATTGAATATGTCCTAATTTGCATAGGCAGAAATACCATTCATATGTATGACAAATCTTCATCCGATCATCCTACTGCCAATGGGTGATGGCAATGCAAATGCTGCTTTTAGACTGGCCTCTAACCTGAAAACTGCCTGGCTTGGTAGTACCTGCCAGGGGTATAACCCCCGCCGGTCTGGTATAGTCTTCAGGGTCACAGAAGCACACACACAAGCCTCCCCATCATGACAAGGTAGCAACAACAGGGGAGTTTTCTTTTTTTTTTCTTTTATCTTTTTAATTTTTTTTTTTTTTTTTTTTCTGTAAAAAATCCAGCCTGGATCCTGGAGCCCTTCTCTGTGGCTCTTGGTTCTGGCAACCCCTCAGCTCCTGGTTTGTTCTTTGCTTAGTTATTCCCCTCTTATCTGTGGGGGAATGTCATCAGGCAAGGCTTGTTCGCAAATAATAATAATAAAAAGAATTTAGAAAGCAACTGGAGGCAAGATTGTGCAATCAATTCTTAAGGTCAAGTGTTGAGCTCATTTGCATATTTAAAATTGATTTTTTTCAAGAAACTTAAAAAAATTGTACTTTTCATGTATACTTTCACTGTGTGAGGTTTGATTGTGATAGGAGTAAAGGAGCCCATTAGGGTGTATTTTGGGCATATGCGATTAGTATATTGCTCATTTACATATTCAAATTAATTTTCGAAGAAACTTGTAATACAAAACATTTTACTTTTCATGGATACTTTCATTGTATAAAGTTTTATTTTGATAGACGTAAAGGGGGAAAATAGTCTCATAGGGGTGTATTGTTGTCTGGCCTTATACTGGCACACATCTTTACTTGGATTGATAACTAGGAGTTCTTAGGACTTTTAGTATGTTGTTCTGGACACCTCATCGAAATTATCTATGCTGAAAATAATTATTTTACAAATAGTTCTGTTTTTGGCTCCAAAATGAGTTACTACTGCCTGCCAGTGTGTTATAGTTAATTAGCAGAGGTGGAAAGTAACGAAATACATTTACTCACGTTACTGTATTGAGTAGTTTTTCTGTGTATTTTGTATTTTTTTAAGTAGTTTATAAAATCGGGTATTTTAAATTTTACTTGATTACATTTTGAGTGAAGTATTGTACTGCTACATCAAAATCCCATCCTTTACTTGAGTGAGTAAAAAAAAAAAGTTAAGACTAACGAAAACAGAAAGGGAGAGAAAAAAAAAATCAGCCCTAAACCACTAGCCTAGTGATAATGATCAGCATATAGCCTACAACTAATGAATCAAGCTGGCCATGCAGTCTTTCTGAAATTGATGGAGATGGAGCTGGATCCGCGAGATGCATCAGATTAGCCTAACCTATGAAAGTGTATTTTCCGCTATTCCAATGGGTTGTCTCAGTTTCGTTTAGCACCAATGATAGATAGATAGATAGATAGATAGATACTTTATTGATTCTCAAGGGGAAATTCAAGATTGATTCTTGCGGCGATATTCAAGCAAACACCATGGGATTTCGTGTTTTGGCGTTTGTGCTCACCTTTCTTTGGAAAAAGTTTATTAGCAGTTGTTTCCCCTCATTTTGATGTCTCTCTTTTTCCTGTTTTGGCCTTTGTTTTAGTAACTTGACTTGGCTTTCTTGGAGAAAGACATTGCACCAGCAAAAAACAATTAGCAGTCCACTACTAGCGATGCTCAACTAAATAAATAAAAGATATGAATTGTGCAGGCGGACTAAAACCATTAGCTCTTTAGCTAGGGAGAGTGAGAGTGACCTTAGACAGTTTTCACTATGTTTTGTTTACAAAATCCAGTCAGTCAAACTTTACATTTCGTCTGACATTCATTTTGACATTTCATTTGGAAGTTAAAATATTCAGGTAAAATAAATATATGGTGGAAATAAGTATTGAGCGGCAAATTTTTTTTCAGTAATTAGCCTAAACTTCCAGTGAGTCTATTCGAAATTTTCACCACACATTATATTAACACACATAAAAATCCAAACATAAGAGTTTGTGTATTAAAGTGGAATGACACAGGAAAAAAGTATTGAAGGTGCCTACTAAGATTTTTCTTCAACACTCTGTGGAAAAGCCTGTTTGTAAAGACAGCTTCAAGACATTTTCCTGTATGACAAAATGTATTAGTTGCAGTATCAGGTGTGATTTTGGCCCATTGTTCTAAACAGATTCCAGGGGTAATTGAATTTAATTGAATTGGCTGCCTTCAAGTGTTTCTGGAGCTTTCTCCGAGTGGTCCTTGGCTCTTGGAATTGACTATCCTTCTGACTCCCCTGGTCAGAAATATTGCGAGAGATCCTGTGCAAGGCCGGTTGATGATGCAGTGATGTTTCGTCCACTTGCAGATAATGGCTCCCATGCTGCTTACTGGAAGATTCTGAAGTTTTGAAATGCATCTGTAACCAGTTTCATTGATATGTTTTGCAACAATAAGGTTGCAAAGGTCTTGGGAGAGCTTTTTGCTTTTATCCATCATGAAATGTTTCTTGTGTGACACCTTGGTAATGAAAAACCTTTTTATAGCCCATCAATATGTAGGCTACTAACCAAGCTTATATTAATTTGCACAAATAGAAAGGATAACTACTCTCTAACTACTGGTTCCTTCCCTTTCCTTGCCTTAGTGCTTTTTTTAGCGTGTTCAATACTTTTTTTCCTGTGTTATTCCACTTCATTACACATGACTACTTATGGAGTTGTTTGGATTTTTATGTGTGGGTTACCGGAGTTATTACTAATGCCTGGTGAAAATGTTGTGCCCCCTGTATTCCACTTTTCAAGGGCCCTCTCCTTCCCACTTTCCCCCCCAGTTCGACGCCCTTTAATCTGCTGAACCTTCTGCTCGTTTCCAAATATAAAAAAACTCTGCAACTCAACATTGGCCTGCCTGCCTCAGCTGCTTGTGAGGGGCTTTTCAGTTGTGCTGGATTACTGTTCACTGCAAAGCGACCCAAGGATGAGTGCAACTAACTTTGAAAATCAACTACTGCTCAAACTTAAAGGAGAACTCCGGTGATTTTTTCACATAGATCTCCATTTCTCAACGTCCTTATCAGGCAAGTACCTCCACTTTCGGCCCATATTGCAACACTTTTTGGGCACTTATCGTTGCATCTATTTTGGCAGAAATGCGTGTCGCGTGGGCTTCCGACACCAATCTTGCTCCAGCAGCTTGAGATCACAACAGATGATTGACACGATGTCTTCACAGCACACCACATGATTGGCTCAATGTATTCACAACACACCACATGATTGGCTCAATGTATTTACATGTCGACGTTTTGCCGTGGAAGGGTTGTGATTTGTGTAGACAACTGCCATATTGGCGTTACAAACTAACCACATGCATTACTATGGAGGATTTTTTGAGTGCTGTATCTCCTCATTAGAAAGTCTCAGGTAAAACTGGTTGTTCTGGTACCCCAAAAAAAAAAAAAAAAAGTAACTAAGTAACTTTTACTTAAAGTACATTTTAAATGAACTACTTTTTACTTTTACTTGAGTACATTTTCAGATCGGTATTTTAACTTGTACTTGAGTAATATTTCATCAAGGTATTGGTACTTTTACTTGAGTACAATATTTTCGTACTTTTTCCACCTCTGTTAATTAGGTAAACATGGCAAGAGGGAGAGGTGATGAAAGTAAATCATATGACATATGATAGACACTCTAACCAAACTTTCTGACATTTAAACCATATTGTTAATATCCAATTGCATTTTTTTATTGAAAATTGTGGCAATCAAAAACAACTTTTCCCTGATTCCCTTGTGTTAAAATATAAATGGGAAAAGAAACACCCTCATGTTGTGCCAGTAACCAACTAGCTTATGTATAATGTCAATGGAAATGGACCAAAAAAACAAACCAAACCAAAACACCACACTGATTAGTGATCAGAGAAACAAACAATTGGTGATCTTTGTCTGAGTTAGAAAAAAGCACACTCTGATAAACTAATCAACCCTAAATTGATATATCGTTGTTCCCTCTCATGAAACATGAGTCATGTTTACTGTTAGTGTTTAGTCAGATTTTAATGGTAGAATTGGGATGTGACAATGAATATTTTTAGTGTTCGTTCTGGCAGATATTTGGGGAGGTTGGAGGATCTATCACACACACACACACGCACACACACACGCACACACACACACACACACACACACGCACACGCTCACGCACACGCACGTCATGCGAATAGACAAAAAAGCATGCCTAGCTTTGATAAGTGTGAAAACACATTTTGAAATCCCAGGTGATGTGCCGTTGGCAGACTGTTCGAACATGTTCTGTTTTTGCAGCAAAGCAAACACACAGGAGAGGGTCTGACTATTCCTAAACCAGGGAACTGGAACGCAACACACACTTCTGGAAATCTCTTGCATTTGACACCCATCTCTTCTCAGATGGATTCAGGAATATCACACTGACTGGATGTGTGTCTCCATCAGTTCCACATTCACTAAATCCCATTCAGTGCAGTTGTATTTGATATCATAGCGCCAAAACAGTTGGAAGAGCCTCAACGCTTATGAATGCCAACCAACATTTTGAAGACTCTTGAAGGACAAATCTTGTATGAAAGAGGATCATGATTGATCGGATCCACTGGGTGTGCTTCCCTATGACGGCCTTTCTCTACAGTCAGAGCAGAGGGGACCAGCTGTCTGGTTGGTTGTCTGGCTGGTCTTCACCTGTGTGCTGGGAGGTGACGGAGGACAAGACAAGAGTCTGAGAAATATGAATAATCTCTCTACAAAGATGTCAGTATCGCAGCGGCAGCTGTATTCATCCTTGTTTCCATGGTGACCCGGAAAGTGGCTGCTCGGAGAAGTGATACCACTAGGGAGGGTGCGACGTGTGCCAGAGCTTTGGCGCCTCTTCACAGCGTCTATTCATAGTGACATGCCGCGCGCGCGCGCGTGCGTGTGTGTGTGATGCGCCTCGCCCAGGCTGGGCACCGGCCATGGCAGAACTGGTACAGCACTGGGCCCAGCAAGACGGCGATGGACTGGCTGGTTGCAGTGAGATCTATCCTGTGGCGAGGCAAGAGACTCAGAGTTCTGTTTTATGTCGTTTCTGAGTTCAGAGTTTTTTTTTTTTTTTTTTTTTTTTTTCTTGTGAAAAGTCAGACAGGAAATGCACATGTGAAGTTCATCCAGAACACGTGAGCGGGTGGGCAGAGTGAGGCAGGGCGACGTGAGTGCTGGCTGGGTGGCTGCTGACGCACCCCTCAGTGGGTGGACACGTGGCTGGGTAAACCCTCGCTGTGGTGCTGCCGCTACGTCTTCGCGCCTCCACACCAGACGGAGGATGTGACACCTGTGGCACACCTGTGACTAATCAAACCCCATCTCAGCGTAGGGACCCGCTCGCTGGTGGTCAGCACACCTGTTGTCGCTTCTTTGGCAGACGCAGGTGAACACTAAATCAGCCTTGCTGTCTCTTTTTTGGGCCACCATTTAAATGAGAAGATGTCCTTAACAATTTGCCTGGTTAAATGAAGGTTAAATAAATTAATAAAGTCTCTCTTTTTTTGCCCGGTCATATCACAGAGGCGATTCACTGAATAATTTGATGCCATTTAGAGTAGAAAATCTTTTGTTTTTTAAGTGAAATTTTTAAGAGTTTTGGTCTTTCTTAACACCACCAATAACCCAGTTGTCATGCTTTGGTGATATTATTTGACAGTGAAACCTCAAAAAGGAGCAAATTGTTGACAGTGCTGGTTTTATTGTATTCTTTAAAACATGCATCTCCATTCTCCATCCTCCGCCTTTTCAGTGGGTGTATTCCTACATCATCCACCATTTTTTGACTGAACACAGTATTGTTTTGCAATAACATCAGACATGACGCCCACTGACACTTGTTGACACCATGTACTGATCTGGAGTCATTATGCTTTGGCGAGGCTTTGACGAAGGGTCTGTAGATCTCTCGGGCCCCTGAAGAGGCTGTGTTGGGAGATGCAGGGGCTTGGGTCAGTGGAGCTCAGTCTTGGTGTGATATGCCCTTTTGTGAGCGATTGTTCAAGCTCAATTGGCACTTCTGTGGCGGGTCTTTGTGGGGAGGATCAGGCCAGAGAATGGGGCGGCTCACAGCCCGCAGAAAGGCTGTCATTGTGGGCGCATAGGGGCCGTTGTGAGCCACATAGAGAGTTGCTGAGTGAAATTGATCTGGGCAGGATTAGCCCCAGCCTTTCATGTGTCTGTGCCATGGGCCACGATGGCTTTTGTTGAAATCAGCCTACGCAGGCCTTTCTGGGGCCCAGCGCTCAGCACTTTAGCACCAGGGTGGAAAAGGGAGGCAATGTTAGGGGGAGAGAGGGGTGGTTGTATGTGTGAGTGTGTGTGTGTGTGTGTGTTTGCAGTTGTTTCACAGCATTGAAACACCTTTCTGCTTCTTTTGTGCCCAGGTGCAGTAACAGGCCACAGGCAAAAATCGTGAGTGAAAAAACTGCTGGGCAAAACATTTTGGAAATAAAGGCTGTGAGTGACGCGAGAGCATGACACCAGTGGCACAGGGCAGAAAAAGTGCAGCCCCTCGCAGTATGATGCTGGGGCCTGGTACGGATAGGGGGAACAGGTTGGCACACAGTAGCCTTTAAAGGGAATGACAAACTCCATTCAAAATCACCCTAGTCCAACTCAGTGTTTTTTTGTACATATGTAAAGAAATGTACTTATTTTTGTAGCTACCCTCCTATCTCCAAGCAATCTGTTGGGATGTCTCGTAAAATCAATGCACTCAGCTATGTTAGCATGCCCCCACTGGGAGTGTCTACTGTGTGATGTTACTAGGTATCTCTCTTACACTGATGGTGCGATCCATTTGTCCAATGTGCTTGTCTTACGAGTAGTAAGTTGTCCAAAAAACAGGAAGTTATGCAAAATTGCGTGACGGCAAGCCCCCCTAAACTCGTCTGACGAGAAGCGATCTCGTACAAGTCAAAGGACCCCAGGTTCATGGCGAGTTCTTACGACAAGGAAGTTACGTCATTTCACAAGTTACGAGTTGTCACAACACAAGCAGTGTTGGGTCAGATTATTTTGAAATTTAATCCATTACTGAGTACAGACTACACGCCAATTTTTATAATCAGTAACGTAATCCATTGGATTACAAAAATAATGTAACGTAATCTGAATACTTTCGGATTACTTTTGGATTACTTCAAAGTAAAAAAACTCAAAAATTAAATACATTGAATAAAAAAGACACTCAATCAAGATCATTTTGCGAAATCAGCTGCGAAAAAGACGCTTAGTCTGTATGTACCCTTATTCGAGTTTTAATAGCCTAAATGTTTGGGATAAAAAATCTGATTTACAAAATGATTCTATGCCCCCTTTAAAAAAAAGGATTTTGAGTATTTTCAAAATACAAAAATACAGTATTTGTTTTGATACATTATGGATACAGTATTTTGTAGTTTATTTTGATACATTTAAAAAGAGAGTATTTGGTATTTTATTTTAAAATAGGCTACATCCTGATGTATTTTTGCCCATCCCTGTATACATTGAAACACATAAACAAAATGTAATACACTGTCACTTTAATCTGATTACACATTGTTTTACTGTAATGTAATCTGGTCTGATTATAGTTACTTATTTTTTGTAATCTGATTACTTGTAATCAGTTACTACCACCCATCAGCATGTACAAATGGAACGCATGATAAGTGAGGTGACTGGACATTCTTACAGTTTTGACCTTTGGTGTCCTTGTGAGGCCAACACCACACTTGAGAACTGATGCTGACACCATCTGGGCATCACACTCAAGAACACTGCCTGATACACAGCATGTGATGTGTGCACTTCCTTCTGTCTGCTTCCTTTTATGCAAGTTATGTTTAATGGGTTATGACTGACAGTCTCATAGCAATGTCTGCAGCTTTTTTTTTAGGAGAAACTCAGGGCACCCACGATACATGCAATAGCTCACACATGGACACTGACAACAGTGGAATTATTTTTAATTTATTTTTTTAAGGAAAAAATCCCATTTTGCACTGGCAAAGCCCACTATGATTACAGGTTCCAAAGAGAATATTCCCAGTATTATACATGTGTCAGACATGCTTCCTGATGCGGAGACAAGTGATCTTCAGGTGATGATACATGGTGCAACCTTTTGAGCAATGTTGCTGGGCAATCAGTTTCTGTTGTTCTAGTGTTCTGATTGGATGATCATGAAAATTTGTCTACTGATGATTAAAGTTCTTAAGAAAAATAAATGGTGGTCAAAGTCAATGAGGAAAATGCCAGAACCACAATACTTAAAAACATTGCCCAGCAACATTGAACGTTTCTCAAAACGTTGCCTTGTATATCATCAGCTTTAGGCTTGTGAGGATTTCATTGGCACATTGCATCTTAAAGGAGAATTCCGGTGTGATATTGACCTAAAGTGTATTGAAACATGATACCGAGTGTGAACGTATGTCTCATAGCCCATCTCGGCTTGTCCCCTGCACTCCAAAATCTGGCGCTAGTTAGCCAATGCTGCCAACAGCTTTTTCAATAGTGGTGCTTCGGCATCGGGCTAGCCATGCAAATAAATCACTGTTTTACACCCATTTACGAGGCTCAATGTATCTCCACACTTCATTGGTAGACTTCCGAGGGCCCTGACATTTAAAACGAGACATTGAGAATTTTGAAAAAGCACTGGTAGTTTACTTACAAGACGATTTATACAGACAGTATCTTCACGAAGTTTAGATTCCAAAAATAATTCAGTGGAAATGCATGGATTCCAGTTTCTTCCGGTAGCAGCAACTGGAATCCATGCATTTCCACTGAATTATTTTTGGAATCTGATCCCTTATCATACCTGTTCATTCTTCCTCGCCGCCTAAACTTCGTGACTAAATTCAAGATGGCTGCAAACGCTAAACTTCGTTGAAGATACTGTCTGTATAAATCGTCTTGTAAGTAAACTACCAGTGCTTTTTCAAAGTTCTCAATGTCTCGCTTTTAAATGTCAGGGCCCCTCGAAGTCTACCAATGAAGTGTGGAGATACATTGAGCCCTCGTAAATGGGTGTAAAACAGTGATTTATTTGCATGGCTAGCCCGATGCCGAAGCACCACTATTGAAAAAGCTGTTGGTAGCATCGGCTAACTAGCGCCAGATTTTGGAGTGCAGGGGACAAGCCGAGTTGGGCTATGAGACATACGTTCACACTCGGTATCATGTTTCAATACACTTTAGGTCAATATCACACCGGAATTCTCCTTTAAGGCTGGTATCAATGTGAATCCTTCCAGTATGTTGCCTGGTATCTGAAATAAATCAATGACTGAGTGAGAGTGAGTTAAGTTGGATGGACAATCTCATCTTCTCCACTTCAGTGTTGACTATAGGCATGTGGATTTCTGGGTGAACTGTCTCATGTGATAACATGGCCTTTTAGGTGCTTAAAAAGGGAGATTGGCTGAATCACAGCAAACCATGTAACTGATTTCCTCACCTCCCTGCAGTAGTTAAAAATGTATCCATGACTGGAGAATCATATTTAAGAGTTGATATTAGGACATAATATGCCCTGCACAACGTACCACATGTGATTCACATTATCCACTTACTAGTAAACACTCACACTTGTAAGGAAGATCAGCTCTACCTTGGCTGAGTGCTGACATTTTGTAGGAGAAATACAACCATGCTGACCATATCAGAAGTCTGAAGATCTAATTTCTCTGATTCCAGAAACACCTGCTTTAAATAAAACTACATATCAGTGAAGTTAGAGCACTTCAACATTACCATTCAGCTGTCTTCCGCTATCTTTTGTTAGTCAAAGACACTTGAATTAAACTGGATCAGACTGACTGCCCTCTGACACTTCATGTGACTAATGGGTTCAAATTGAAATTTTGTTTATTTTTACAGCCTACTTGCTTAGTTTATAAATAGGTCAAACTGTTCCACAAAACATGGCTGTAGGAGAGACAGAAATGATACAGGCTCAATTTTCATGGTAGCCTACTTTGATACATAAGAACTGCAATGTTTAATGAAATATCAGAAAACACATAGCCTAATACATAATCTCACTGGAGCCGCTATGTGCATGTGGAGCGCCGCGTGAACCATACTAATTTCAGCAACCAGTTCGCCCCACTAATTACGCATCTGATAAGATTATACACCATGCGCTATAAGTCTGGGTGCCCTCCTCGCAAGTGAAAGAGCTGACCTCCCACTTTATGAATGGATGGGCGTGGCGGGGACAGTTTCATAGCGCATACTGAAGTCTATCGGGGCTTCACGCCCGGGACCACACAGTCAGACTTATCGATGGTGAGGTACTAACAGAGTGCGTAGAGCAACGACTGGTTCCAACAGCCAAAGTTCGGGCGAGGCTTCAGGGCAGTGTGGTCAGACATAGGCTGGCTGAGAGGCTACACGCGCGAACGCCCGCAGGTTGAGCGGGAACAAAGGACCTGCATTCCCAGATGACATTTTGTATAACAAATTTCTTTGTTCAAGATAAAAAAAAAACAAGTCATTAACCATTAATGGGCATTTCAGAACGCTTTACGATGACCATGAACTGTAGCCTATATACTTTTAGTGAAACTTGGAGAAATGCGACAATGAATCTAGCATTCATAGACTGTGGGCTACATTAAAAGGGATTTAACAGAATGTCATTGTGGTGAGGACGAACCCTGCAAGACGTTGAGAGGTGTGACTGGACTGGGGTATGTCAGGGTGGAGAGTCTAATCCTGAAATCTCGTTTTTAAGGCGTGACGGCGACAACAAAAGGACGCGAAAACTCGCATCAGCACCAGTGAATACAAAGACGCAGAGCAGGCAAGTCTATTAATTGGCCGTGTAGCCTACCGCTATTGGGTCTCAGTTGTTCCGTTCCTTTTCTAAGAGATAAAGTGTCGAGTGTTTTCCCACAGCCACGACCATCTTCACCCGAACCGAGCGAGTCGTCAGTAGATTCTGGGTGATCTCTCCAGCATCACGTTGTACTAAGCTCACATCATCGTCTACGCAATAGTTTCAACGAAACCCATTTTCTTAAACAAATCTTTACTTTTTATTGGTGAACTGAGAGTATAATTGTTGCTCAAACAAAAGACTCGACAATAAGCGACCGATAGCAGAACCTCAGATCCAGGCTGCTCGGATCCAAGCTGCTCAGATCCAAGCTGCTGGCGTACGTGGCGCATAGCGAAACGATTCTTGAGGTGAATGAGCAATTGAAGGTAAGCCCGCCCAATGATAGTAGGCTATTCCGCAAGACATGCGAGCTGCTGTGTTTGTTGCCTGTATGAAATATAGCACACTTTTGAAATCTTGGTGTTTGTAGGACATGACACTGATGTTGCCACAGTAGGCTAAATCTCACCAGTAAGTTTCATGGCAACACGTGTATGATGATTGCATAACGAGAGGGATATCTAACATTAGGCTACTTCGGAATTGCGATGTTTTACATTAGTATTTAAGTCCCTTTCGCACTGTTAACTTTTCTGAATGTTTGGCCTGTGTTGTGATTATGCAACGGGTTTATTTGAAGAAACTGCAGGCTAGACTTTAATACAAAACGGACACTGAAAACATTTAGCAGATTGACAATTGGCTAGATACACAGTTCTCGATTTTCGACCTTTACATCCTAGTTTTGAAACAGTGAAAAATGCACTGTAACTTTAGATGAGGACGTGCGCTACTGGAGTAAAGAATGGAGAGCTATGTTTTAAACAGTTCAGAGGGTGTGTCAGCTCAGCCTACATGATCGGCTGACTGGTTTCGTGGGTGTCAGTGCAAGGGAATGCCCGCTTGGACCGCGCATCTTATCAGATCAGACAACAATCTGTATATCGAGACTTTTCAGGAAAAACCGCTAGCTTATTGATCTACTCTGAAACTTCTGCTTCTGTGGAAGACTTCTCGTTTTAACTCTTGACAGTGAAGGCGCATACAGATGAATTTAATATCGCATTTGAATGGTCCAGAATGGCCTGTCATGTGTCAAAAACGGGTCATTATTAAAGCTGGTTTTCATGTCTGGCCACAGTGGCAGTAAACTGATGCCCTCAGTGATGATGTAAGTCTGCAAAGCACTGCATTGTTTGCAGTGAAGATTTTAAAGCACATCAGCAAACTCTTCCAATGTAAACCTGTCAAATACAACCATGAACATCTTTTAACTGAAGGCAAACAATTTAGTTTTAGGAGGTGGGTCAGGTGGTGTGTAGTCGAGGTTAGGTATAATGTATGTTCTTGTTGTTGCTCTCTTTTGGAATTCAAGCTATTCGTCCCCAGGGCAAGTTTTAGTCTGTCCCACCGAATGCACTTGTCTCCAGAGAGGGTAGCCGTTGTTGTTGGTTACTAGTGTTAGTGGGGTTGCACTCCAGACATTCCAGCCTGTTCGAGTACCAAGAACACAGGCCAGCTCCACGCAGCTGGGAGCCATATAAGAGCCTGTGTCTTTGTGGGCTGTTGAGCAATATCTCTCCCCCCGCACTGTGAGGCTTTGCTTGGGGTGGGGGGTTCGTTGTGTGTGTGAGTTGTGGACGGGCGCTAGCGACGCTGGGCTGAATCCAACCTACAGCAGCCATCGCGTCAGAGTCTGTAACCGACACAAAGACACTCCTACTGACACACACTCAGACACACACACACACACACACACACACACACACACACACACACACACACACACACACACACACATACGTCATGCAAATAGACAGGCACACATGTAATCATGTATAGACGGAGAGACACAAACATTTTGGCATGTTGTGCACACACACACATCCACACAATCACACCCACCCACCCAAACACACACACAAACACACACACACACACACACACACACACACACACACATATACACAAACTCACAAAGAACAGGCCCATAGAGAGACATGGTCTTCCTGTCACAACGTGTCTCTGTAGGATAGCAGTACACAGTGGGAGGAGAGGCAGCTGACACTGAAATTGTCAGTTGTGTAAAGTTATTTGGCTGGCAGTCACCAAGGCCCATTGGTGTGAGATAGTGGGAGACAGGGGGAGAGAGAGAGAGAGAGAGAGGGAGAGGAGAGAGAGAGAGAGAGAGAGAGAGAGAGAGAGTAGTTGGCTCAAAGATGTTTGGGTGGAGGAAGGCAGCAGATGGATGGAGTATGAATTGCAGCAGGCAACAGCTGCAAAAAAGGGAAGAGAAAGAGACAGGGATCTTGTCTATGGCAGGCCTGGCTTTTCAAAAGGACTGGACAGTGGTAGAGTGTGTGTGTGAGTGCGCATGCGCATACAGTATATGTGTGTGTGTCTGACTGTCTATCTATCTCTCTGGATATCAGACTGAACCCTTTTTTTTTTCATTTTTAAACATAGACACACATATTATTCATTATTCAGATAGGAGACTCTTCACTTAGGAGAGGTAAATTGTTTTCAAAGCCTGATATTACTAAAATTACCCTTTACAAATAAGAGAATAATGAAAGGTGTTCTCTTCATGAAGCACATTTTGTCATTACAGATTTACAAATAGCCACAGAGTGTCACATTGGTGTGTGTGTGTGTGTGTGTGTGTGTGTGTGTGTGTGTGTGTGTGTGTGTGTGTGTGTGTGTGTGTGTGTGTTGTGTGTGTGTGATTGTGTGTGTGATTGTGTGTGTGGGGGATGATATGCACATGCCTAGGGAAAGGGTTGGGTATGTGTCTCTGCATGTGTTGCACTGTTGAGGGACCTGTTGATAGGGAGGTGTTGTGGCGGAAGTGAGGACAGGCCTCATGAGAGAGAGTGATACGAGCTCAGCTCCAGCCGGTCCCTACAGCATTACTCTGCTCCTCTTCACTCCTCTCCTCTCTCCTCTTCACTCCTCTCCTCTCCTCTTCACTCCATTCCTCTCCCCTCTTCACTCCATTCCTCTTCTCCTCCCTGCCTCCATGCCAGCTAAAACTCAACATGTCCCCTTAACCCCCACACTCTCCCTCTTCCTCCTCTCCTCTTCCTCCGTTCCCCAACCTCCCCCCCAAACCCCACCCCACACTCCCCAACCTCTCCTCTCCCCTTCCTTTCCTGTCTGCATGCCAGCTCTTCCCCAACTTGCCCCTGTAGACCCCATCCCAAGCCCTCTAATCGGCCCGTCAGGAGTTGTGTATGTGTGTGTGTGTGTGTGTGTGTGTGTGTGTGTGTGTGTGTGTGTGTGTGTGTGTGTGCCCTGAGGTCCACAAAGTCTGCACAGATAGGGCCAGTGGTTGCACAACCCCTGTTGACACACTCAATGGGATAAGAACTTGGCTCTTAAAGGGGAAAGGTTCCTTGTTGCACTACGCACTAGAATGATTTTGCGTCTAACGCCACATACACAGAATCTGTCGTCTTGACCGTGTAAGCTGGACAGCAGATACGTGTGGTTGTGGAGAAGGGCGTGTGCCCTCTCAAGTCTGGGTTAAGGTTTCCACATTTCCTCAATGGAGACATTCCGCGTCTTCATCTCGCACAAATACTTTAGACGTTTGTCTTTTTTTGCTCTTAAAGTCCCTCCAAGTTGTCTGAATGTGAACACATCACAAATTGTCGCTGGGTCTTGACCCTGATGCCTGCAATTGGATGCAAGTCTTGTACCAATAGAGGACATAAACTGTGATGACATAAACTGACATAAACGGTGGTAGTGTGTGTGTGTGTGTGTGTGTTGTTAGCAAACTGCCTGTTGATGGACTTTGGATCATTTAGGCCACTGGCTCCCTGTTCGTATTTTTTGGGTGAGATGGCATCTCTAAATAAGAGGCTGCTGGACTTCTGACCGTTAGAACATTTGCATTCACATACAGTCAGTCATCATCTACCTCTATAGTTGAGAAGAAGTACTATATCTAGTACAGATCACTCCTGTATACATTTCTGTGCTGTTTTTAGCTGTGTGCATGATTTGCAGTGAGTTCATTGTGAACAGCTTGTGTGGAAACTTGGACACTGGTCCAGCTGAAGCAGGAAGGCAGTGGAGTGTAAATCCCAGCAGCATCACCCAGGAATCTGTGCACTCCACTCACTGAGGGCAACAACTCGTTTCAGCTCGTCTGGTGTGCACCACTAGTTGGTGAATATTTCCTCTTTGCGTGATCAGTGAATGGTTTATACCTTATAGGACTTTGTTGATGTGTTTTGCTGAATATTCATTGTAGATCTGGGCGATATAGTACATCATACACATACACATAACAAAATACTGATTTGTTTGTATGTGTGCATGAGATTGTATAATTGCTTATTTGTATTTAAAGTATCTATGTATATTATCAAAGCAGAATACCTCTTCATACACACATTGTTTAGTTCTGCTCTAATTCATTAACATTTCTTGTGTATAGGGAGTCTTCCGGATGACTGTTTTTTATTTTTTATTTTTTTAAGTATATTTTTTGGGCTTTTTGCCTTTTCTTGGATAGGACAGTGAAGATTGACAGGAAGTGAGTGGGAGAGAGAGATGGGGTGGGATCGGGACCTGACCGCAGGTCGGATTCAAACCTGGGTCCCTGTGGGCACTTGGTCCCGTACATGGTATGGTATGGGGCGTTGTAGCCTGTTGCGCTACAGCACCCCCCATTTTTAATTCTCTGACTTGCCAACATTTGTCACCATCAGCCACTTAGTAAATGATTTTTGCCAAGTGATCATCATGCAGGTCCAGTGCTTGTAGGGAGTTAGTAGATTTTATTATCCTTGTCAGATGCCATAGTAAAACAGATGGCCCTACTTAAGGCTCACGTCTACTTCAGTGCACTTGAGACCTTGTGACAGAGCAAGTCAAAAGTAACATGGTATCAGACACCATATCATGTGGCACAATTGAAGGTGTTTGGTTGATAGAGTCACATTAAGGCAGCGCATTTACTAGCATATTGCTCTTTTTTCAGTCTCTCTTTACCTCCATAGTAGTCAGTGTTTCCCACAGAATTGAATTCTATTTTTGGTGGTAGGTTTGCAGAATTAACTTGAATGCAACAGTTTTTTAAAAAAAATTAGCGCATCGTGGTTATGATGCTAATCAGATTTAAGCACAATTTAGTACAACCTGGAAAATCATTGTGTGGTGGTCAATGTTGATATTGTGGTGGGCCGCCCAAATAAGTCAATGAATGGGAAACACTGGTAGTTATTCAACTCACTCTCACCTTTATTTTTAAATGTGTAAATCTTATATGAAGCTGAAGCACGGTGTGGTACAGTGTGGTGTGGTGTTGTAGTGACTAAGTTCAGAGTTCTGGCACAGACAAAGCGTCTCTCTCTCCAGAGAGAACTTCACACTGAACCTAATCTAAACAAACAATAATCCTAACTACTGACCTCCACTCAAATCAGATGATTCAGAGCATTGCCAGTTAGCAGTGACCGATGGCTATCTGTGACGGGTCAAAACAATAATCCTTCTATTCACTTCCTTCCTCCATTATTATGACATCAAGGCCACCGTTAATTGTTGTGTAATCCTCCAAAGTAGGAGTTCCTCTGGATGTGCTTTGCATGTGGTCACGGCTCTCAGTCTCTCTCTCACACACACTCACCACGCACACACACACACATGCACACGCGCCTGCACACACACACACACACACACACACACACACACACACACACACACACACACACACACACACAGACACACACACACACACACTGGTGGTGACATGTGGTCACATGGAGTGCACTGCCCAGTGACATCTGTACACTCGCAGCCGCCTGTGCTCCGGAAATAGCTGGATCCCAGTATGGATTTTTCCATGGCTTTTCCGAGATCTCGTTTGAATTGTGCAGCCAAGCGCGCCAGACTGTTGATTCCGGGATGGGGTGGACTAGGGTGGGGTGAGATGTCTCTGTGTGTTTGCAGGAGTGTGTGTGTGTGTGTGTGTGTGTGTGTATGTGTGCGGTGCACATTTGCCTATGTTCCATTCGTTTGAGGGCGCGCACATTGTAATGCACCCCCACCCTTCGGTTTTTTTATGCGAGGCTATTTTTGTGTGTGTGCATGTTAAACATGTGGAAATGCATACCAGCGCTATTAGAGCATCACACAAACACAACAGCAGGCCAGAGTAATCTCAACAAAGCTTCTTCCTGTTTCCATTAAAAGCCTCAGGCTATTGGGGTCAGAGGGCTCCGGTCATCTCAGGGTCCGTTGTGTGATGTTTAAAGTGTCCAGTTTGGGTAGCATGGTCAGAGGTGAAGCTCAACTGAGTCATCTGTTACGCCTGGATGTTAAAATGCCTTGGTGCATGTGGTTGCGTAACTAATTAACTTAAATAAAGGAGAACAGTAAACACAAACATGGAAGTAAATGATTGAGATTTATTAAGGTTTATTGATAAATCAAAATAAAAGTTCAAAAAGACAATCACACTAAAAGTATGTAGACTGCTAGGCCTAAGCCAAATAGTAACAAACAAGCACATAAACATACAAACACACAACCTCCCCACTGGGAGTAGTTTTGCCGAACCCGGCACACCCTGGCCACACTAGGCCAGTATTTTGCTACATCGTAGCCACTCTCCCCACTGGGAGTAATTGCTGCACTCGGCGCACACTACCACTGTAGTAAGCTTAAAAATGAGCAGGTCAAGATCACACAGCATGACAACAGCTCAGGACAATACACAACATAAAACATAAACACAGTACACACAGCCATCCATGGCTCTTACACAACCGTGGTTGCTGGCGGGCTCAAAGGCACTGAACTAACGCCATCTTGGGTCTTTTAAGGGCTGTCCAATCAACCCCAATTAGGAACTCCCTTTCCGGCAATCAGCAGTAGATGGGACCTAAACAAGGGCAAAGGCACAGAGACAGACGGATAAAACACACTAGGGCCGTAACACATCTCATGTTTCTGAAGAAGTGTGGTTTCCTCAAGCCTTCCGTCAAGCCTAGCATGGTCAGAGGTGAAGCTCAACTGAGTCATCTCATGTTTCTGAAGAAGTGTGGTTTCCTCAAGCCTTCCGTCAAGCCTTCAGTGCTTTGGTTTGCCAATATAGATGATCTGTCTCACGAGTACTGTTTGATGTGTGATCTAGATAACACCATGTAGATCCTTTCGGTCATCTGTGATGGAAAGTCTTAAACGTGCTTATAAAGTGGAATGATTGTTACAATAAGTGTTGGAGTGTAAGAATAAAAAGAGTAAAGACCTATTCACACCAAGAACGATAACGATAACTATAACCATAACGATAAAAGCGTTCACACTGAACAACGATAAACAAAGTCTCTCCTTGTGTTAATTCTTCTTTTGTTAATTCTTTCTTGAATTTCCCCTGGGGATCAATAAAGTATCTATCTATCTATCTATCTATCTATCTATCTATCTAATTAATGTGACGGTTAAAATTCAATGGGCTCTGATTGGCTATTAGCTTTATATCGTTCTGAAAATCGCTCTGAAAGTGATCCCCAACGATATCGTTCTTCATGTCGTTATCGTTATAGTTTATGTGTGAACGTCGTCATTCATATTAACGAGAACGATATTTATTTATAGCTATCGTTATTGTTCTTGGTGTGAATGGGCCTTAAGAGAGTAGCTGGAAAACCATTCTGTTTTTTTCTTTCTTTCTTCCATCTTCTCACCATCTTTGCTCCTCCTCCTCCCCGGCTCCCTTCCTCCAGAGGTGGACAGCATGATCCATCCGCAGCTTTCCTGCTGGCCGGCTCTGTTTGGCTTGGCACGCAAGCGTGTTTGATCAGCATGCTCCCTGAAACCTGCCTCTGTTCCCATACGCCGGTGTCCGCGCTCTCCCCCTTTCACCCACCCCCTTCACAGCCCCTCGGCTCGCAGCACACCATCTGTGCTACCACAGTGCAAGTGGAGTTTTCTCGAGGCAGGCCAATAGCCCGCCTTCAAGATGATTGTTGGGATAGTGTTTTGTACTGTTTTGCTACGGAGTTGAGTGTGTGTGTGTGTGCTTTGTGGAGTGGTCTTTAGGATGCCCTAGATGCTCTGATACGATGCTTTTGGATCATAAACTCGAGACAGTAAAATAGAACTGACCCAAAGTTTCAACCATGTAGGCCTAATGGTCTTGTGTGTCCGTGTTTGAGATTACATCCTGGTTAGCTAACAACCGGAGGTTGAAAAAGTTATTTTCTTCTGGTCAATTGTTTACTTCTTCTGCTCCACTAGCTTCTAAAGATTCACAGCAACCTGAAGCTGCTACGTTATTTGTTAACATTACACCGACAGCAAGGTGAGATTGCAGTCTGAAAAATGACAACATTATTCATTCTCCAAAACACTTGTATATTTTTCTTATCACTGAATATTTGCAGCTGCACATCACATGGACACATGTCCTCACTTTAATATTAAACACTGTTATTTGCTAGAACAGTGTTGCATTTCAACCTGCAAGAATTTGGAGACATAATTACTGTGTTTGTCAGTGATATGCACATGGAGTCATGGTAACAGAACTGGTACATCAGTTAACTATGCACTATTTTCAGGATAAGCATTTTTTGCTAAATCTGTCCAGATATGAGGCATATTTGACATGGAAGTTTACGACCATATTTAGACATTGTGCTGTGGCCAATGTCAGTACATAGTTCAGGGCTTGTTGATGTCCAATGAAATGTGTGGAATGAAAGATTTTTGGCAGCACATTAGTCTGTGTCACTGTCGGCCATGGGAGGCGACACCGTGAAATCGGTCAACAACAGCATGCTGGGCATAAGGTTCAGCAATAGCGTAGCACTTTCTAACCTTTAACCTTCTCATAATTAGGGTCCTGGTATGGGAATCAGTGGGGGGAATCTTCCATGGAAGTTGATATATGAGATCCTATCTTCTCAGCTGGGATGCTGAGACACCTACATCTTTTTGATGGTGATGCTGTGGGAGAGATGACAGAGACGTATGTGTAGGCTTGTTGAAGGAACAAGGGAACAGGTACTGTTGCTGATGGGACTTTCAGCTCGTCGCCTTTGTTTGCAGACACTCACACTTCCAGGACAAACGCCCTATATGATGTTCCACCCAGTCTTCTAATTTTCACACTGGCCTGCGTTTGTCCGTGTCATCTCCAAACACGGCGTGTTTGAGGCAATTTGGCGCATCTCCAGGTAAGAAAAGGTGCTCTGTGTGCTCGCTGTGTCTGGCACTGGTGCACGAGGATGAGGCTGGGCGCACATCCGTCAGGAGGCCCCGACAGGTTCCTGCAGGCAGCGTGTAGGTGTGAGTGCTTAGCAACAGCGTGGCGGAGCGTTCTGGAGCGTCCTGCTGGGACCACGGGTTACAGCTGCTGTTCCATGCCGCTATTAGCTCGAGCCAGCTGATGGCCTGCTTATCACAGACTCCTCTCTCTCTCTCGGCTTTCTCTCTCTTCTCTCTCTCTCAGTTCAATTCAATTCAAGGTAGCTTTATTGGCATGACAAATATTTCTTTGCATTGCCAAAGCAGGACATCAAACAATACAATACAGAACATACGATAGATAAGACATTTATACGTATAAACTTTGTGTGTGTGTTTGTGTGTGTATCTCGTGTTTGAGTATAGTGTTCTCTCTCTCTCCCTTTCTCCCTCCCTCTCTCGGCTCTCTCTCTCCCTCCCTCTCTCTCTTTCTCTCTCTCGGCTCTCTCTCTCTCGGCTGATGGGGTAAGACCCGACTCATAATGGGAGATGATGGACGCTTCTCACAGGGTGTAGGGTGTCCAGTGTTTTTTCTTTCAGAAGCACATTGTAAGTTTTAGCTGTTTTAGAATCACAATAAACCATCTGTATCCATAGCTCAACTGAAGCAGAAGCAATTGTCAGGATTCAAGGTAATTGTCAGACCACCCCCCCTCCCCACTCACTCACTCACTCACATAAACACACACACACACTCTTTCTTTCTTTCTCTCTCTTTCACAGACACACACACACACTCAGAGGGAGAGAGAGTATCGTAATAGAGTAATAGTCTTCGTATCCTTCCCCAGTTCCCTAGTGCGTGTGTGTGCTATTTTCTTAATGTGTGTCTTTTTTTTAGACATTGTTATGAGCTGTTGCTTGAGCCTTTGGAATTTTCAGCTGGGTCCAGGCCTTACTGCAACCTTCACCATGGATAAAGGAAGTTATAAATTCTGTTAGTCCTCATCATATCTGGGTTCAACTAGGCTGTGAACGCTGTTGCAGTCTCGTTGGCAACAGATTCCTCCTCATGTTTTTTTTCATTCTCTAACTATACTTGAACAATGTATCCAATTCTATGAAAACACAGGCACAGAAACGATTGAATGTATTTCAGTGGAAACTAGTTACAATCAAAATAGAAAAGTAGCCCTGACCTTTTGACCTTTCCCCAGATGTGTTGAATCCACAACCCAAGGAATGAGTCATTTACTGTACGAATATATCTTCATAGATATATTGACCTTTAAACAACCTCCTCTCTATGGCCCCTCAAGAGCCACAACACACAAAATTCTCTTCAGCCACAAACCATGGAGCTCAGCCTCCATCAAAACCCTCTCTCTTCCTCACTGCTGTTTATGCTGCCTGTGGAGTTCATCTCAGCAAAACCCATATTTGAATGTAAATGGATGCTGGTTTTGTGCGATCTTGTGTAGCCAGTATGTGTTCCTACGGCAGAATTCATATTATCAACTAGGACAGCGAGGCACAGTTGGAACATGATAATCGCTCAGCAATTATCTTTCTCGTAGTTTGACTTTTAAGAAAAGGACAAATCTGACCAGTTTTTCTTTTTTTTCTTTAGCCCTGCCCCTGATACAGTCAGAAAAATGCCGGCTGCCTTCATTCCTTTTTTTTAGCCATTGTTCCCCCTCAACTAAAATAACACACAGACCTGTGACTGACTGAGTCCCTGACCCTTGTCCTTCATGCTTTGCTTGTTATTTTACCTTGTTGGACTTAAAAAAAAGAGCCAGTCAACTTCTCTGAGAGATGGAATGCTGTCCATGCTGTACATCTGTTATTATCCTCTGCTCTGTGGTAGGGTGGTGTCTGTTCTTTCTGGGAAGAAGCCTTAGAGAGGTATGTCTGCGCTTTTGACTACTGGGTGTTGACAGACCAGACCCCAATTTCTCAGTAGCCCTTGTAACTATGAGAAAGAGACAGAAATATGAGAAACATGCTATCGATATCATTTGCATTATCTGTATAAGGCTAGGAGGCTGAGAAGCACCTTTGAGCACCATTCCTTACCTTTATCAGAAACTATTTTCCTGACAGCTACTTATGTCAGCTATTCAGGACATCCGCCTGTGACCCATAGTCCTCAGTTGAGATATTCTAATATCTGCTCTCAAGTTTTTTAAGAGAGCCAAGGGGCATGGCTTTTCCCAGACTATGAGCAAGTCCAAAAAGGCACTGCATTGATGTGCCTGCTTCATATCACTGTCCAACTTGACAATGATGGATAGGAGGTTTGTAGAATATCAGGACACGCAATCCTTCACAAAGCTAGATAGACGTCCATCCTAATATCAGGTGAATCCGATCATTCCCATTATCAAGACTGTCAATCTGTCCCGTAACTTCTTTAGCAGATGTTGGGGAATTGAATGGAAAATTATAATGTAATCAACAAAAGAAAAGATTTTAATATAGGACTATAAAATAGTTTTATTGACTAACTCGATACTTTTTATGTGCCAGTTCAATTTACTGTAATGTGGACTGAATCCACTTCTTTTAGCCACCAGAAGAGGGCACTCCACTTTTAGTTCAGCACCTCATACTACTCATGCACAGTATATTAACAAAATGCTGTCATTCAAAACAACTTCTCCAAGTATGGAGAAAGTATAAACTTGATAATTACTGGGAAGCAAAATTGTGTCTCTGTAGCTTGTACCTTGCTTAATTAGTTCAGCCATGAATTAGTGCATGTAATAAAAAATATAATTTATGTGAAATGTGACTGAATATCCAAGATATAGCAGGGAAGGATACACACCCATTAACAGATAAGGCGCTCTATGTTTTGCCTGTAAAACACTTGTTGAGAAACCACAGGGCACCCTGGCTTTGAATACTTTAGGGATTAGGCTACATGAGTTTTCCATCACTATCAATGTCAGGGGCATAGGTCCAGGCAAGATGGGCCCTGTAGTTTGCATTCTTTCTCTAGGAATGTGCATTCCAAGATGTCTGTCTTTCAGGGGTCTCTTGTAGTCTGAACAGTGGACATCTATGTGGGCAATAGATGAACTGCATTGTGTCAGTTCTTACCAGTTTCCATGACAATGAAAGATTTAAATAGCCTCAGATTATTATAACCAATTTTTTGCCTTGCATTCTCATTGAAAAAAATCTAAATGGTTTTGGAAGGTCTTTTTTTTTTAATCTTATTTGGCCTCACACCCGAAGAGAAATAAATATGGTAGGCCTGATTATTAGCCTATCAAAATACTTTGATAAGATTTTAAAGATTTTTCTTAATCCAGTCTGCTCTTGTTTTCTTCACATTCAAATGAAATAGGGCCTCCTGTAGTAAAACTTATCATTGATGTCATCACACTGAGCGTTACATTTCCAGTGAAAACTGATGTGTGCTCTCGCAGCTGGAAAAGAGCACGGTGAACGTGTTGTTCTCCACTATGTCTCTTTGAACAAGGGACTCCGTCGAACACAGAGCAATAAGGCATGGTTGGAAGAGCTGGTATGCCTTTTTTCACCGAATAATTCACCCACGTCGACTGTATACACCCATGTACAAAGGAATGCAGTGACAATTGGGTTAACGAGACAGACTCTCCCTCCCAGACGGGGCGGGGAGACAAAGCGACCACCATCCGGCGATTGGCTGTTTAGGATATTACATCACTGTCAAAGGCGGATCTCCAAGAGCCATGACGCGATACTGTAGGGGCGTGTTGTCGGGAAATCAGCTGTAGAAACAATAACAGAAAGAATACTGGAGGAGCAAGGGTTTGAGACGAAATGCAATTGCATTTTCGCAAGAAAGAAAGTAGTCTCTTTTAGAATCATCGACATTACCCCGCAGGTGTAGACAGAGGAAGGGAGTTTCGTAGTTGTCAGCGACATATTCGCTTCAAAAGCTTTGCCTCACTTTCAGCAGAGGATAGCGAGCGTGGAGATGCCGCCTATTTGACAGCTGTGTGGCTTGATAAGGCGTCCGACGACACATTAAAAAGTCCTACACCTTTGTAGCAACTTTGTTTGGCCTCTACTCCTGCACCCGGCGTAACGGGATCCAGGGGTGGAACTGAGGCGGACTGGCATGTGGGTCAATTCTGGAACAGTCGGAAGGTAGGCAGAAATGTCACTTGGGTGAACGATGAGTCACGTGTATGCTTTATAATTTCGGTGTTGGTTTGGGTATTCACGGCGTCTGTAGTGCCTTAAATGGTATGCTGGCTAGGCACTCTTCTGTATCGTAACCAAAGCTCGGAAAGTATTTACTCAATTCGCTTGATTTTATTGCAATCGTTTTATGACCATATTACTGTGCTTGCTTCCACGACTGGTTAGTGGTATTACAGGCTACTTGTGGTCCCTGCTGTAACCATGTGCTTTTACATTCCGTCTGCACCGAGATTACATTGCATGGCTCTTATTGTTCTGTTATGTCTTTCCTGGAGCTCCGTTGTTTCGCGCCATCACTGACATTTCCTTTGAAGTTTTCTAGGATTCTTGGCTTTCATTCAATAACCCTCTTGCGAAAAACGCGATTCATGCGAGCTATGAATAATTTTGAATGGGTGCTGAGGAGGAGTGTTGCAAGAGGTTGAATGAAACGGGGCGAATGGTAGCTCAGTCATGTGGCGCCCCCGTGTCTCTCCTGATGCAATGCCATGAAATCATGAAATATTCTGGCCGCTAGATTTGGGCAGGAGAGTGGTAGAGGTTCTCTTGATACCATAGAGAAAAATAAGCAGGATATCGCATACCATCTCTTTAATGCACCTTGCCTGAAACACATCTTATCACCCAGACACAAGACACACACACCACACACCTCTTCCCGTGAGGTCAGTGTGAAGATAGAATTTCATCAGGTGACAGGTGAAAGCACGCTAACCTACTAACCATATATGCACAGGCAGCGGCAGACTGAGCAGAGCCCTTCAGTAAGCCAACCATTACGCCTACAGCCAGAGACCACCCTACCCGTCCCAAATGAGGCCAGTGTGCTGGGATTCACATCTATCGCAGAGATAAGCAGCCCTGTTGTAGGAACACACTCGAGCCCTAGATTGTATGTTTCATTCAAGGCTCACCTTCCCCCAGCTACAGTACAGCCACGCATGCAGCTCCTACAGTGGTCATATCGATGTACCCACACATGATAACCAAACAGGCACACAGCTCCTACAGTGGTCATATTGATGTACCCACACATGATAACCAAACATGCACACAGCTCCTACAGTGGTTATATCGATGTACCCACACATGATAACCAAACATGCACACAGCTCCTACAGTGGTCATATCGATGTACCCACACATGATAACCAAACATGCACAGCTTCCACAGTGGTCATATCGATCTACCCACACATAGCAAGAAAACATACCTTTGCAGTTTAGCCCATGTGAAGAGATGCCCTCCTCCACCCTGACCCCTCAAACCCGTGTCTAACTCCAGCTCTCTCTCGCCTTCCTTCCGCTGCAAGCATGCGCTCTCAAGCATCCGCTCTGTGAGTGGCTACTTAATCAATGCAGAATAATAAACTCGAAAAGGGGGCAGCGTTATTCATTCTCCCCGAGTGGACAGTTAAGAGGATATTGATTACAAGGAACGCTTCCAAGCTCAGCAAAATCCGCAATGCCAATGACATGATGAAATGAACATTTGGTTAAAGAGAAAAAAAAAAAACTGCCGGGTGGTAAACATACTCTTGAAAACACACAATGTGACGATTTGACAGCAGGGCTGGAGCTGGAGACTGGGGACCCGAGCAGACAGACCTCTTGGCCCGCAGGCAGCCTGTTTGAGCTGCTCTCTGGCCCTGTTGACCTCCTGAAGAGTAAAGGTACTGTACTGCTCATATACCGTAAGTGTCGCTCTCTGTGAGGAGGCAATCATCGTCCGCCTACCTGCATGTGTGATGCTTGTGGGCTCGAGAGAGAGAGAACACTCGCTCTCTCGTCCGGAGTAGTCTGTGTGTCTATGTGAATAAATATTTCCCCCCTGATTCATTCACCAGTTGTTGCATAGAGGATCTGCAATCTCTTTCCATCTGACCGTCATTTTACACTATTTTCCTACTCTGTTCCAGAGGTGCTTGGGTGAGTGAATTTGTATGTTGAGCGGTTGAGCGCACTTGAAGGGAGAGATCTGTAGAGAGCAATCATGTCTCAGATGATCTCAGAGGTGCTGGTATCAGTCATGAGCTCAGAGTGTTTGTGATGTTTGGCAGTGGCCAGTGCAGGCCAGTGGAGGCCTGTTTGTCCTGGCCCTGCACCACAGACAGAGCCTGTTCAATTGAAGCCCCCTGCATCCGCATGTCCATGTGCGCTCTTACAGTGGTGTTAATGTTGGCCATCTTGGACAGCATGTGCTGCCAGCTCAGACTCAGTGGTTGTGTGTTGGAGCGGACGGGGCTTGGTGTTAACATTCCACTCTTATCACCTTGCCACTAGATTTATCTATGCACACCCCATACAGGCAACACACACACACACACACACACACACACACACTTATGCATTCTAGTACAGCCGCACACACTTAACTCCCCATCCCCTCTCTCACTCACACACGCACACACACACACACACACACACACACACACACACACAGGGTGGGAATATCAGACTTAAGGGACAGTGTGAGTAATAAAGAGAAATTTGCCCCCCCCCATTCCCCCCTCTCCTCCCCACCTCCTCTCTCTTTTTGTCACTTCACTCCTCCCTCCATTTGTTCTCATTGTGTGTCTGTCTCTCTCTTTCGCTGCTCTCCTCCACTGCCCCCCACCCCCCTCATCTCCCAGACCCATTTGAGATTCCTGGCACACTCTTGTCATGATGTTGACCTCCTTTTTCGCTTAAGAGGGCCCAAAACAACACAGACAGGCAAAACGGGAAGCCAGCATGGAAAAAAAAGTGCCTCTCTGGGTCCATGGGGATCCAGTTTCCAATATTATCCTTTCAATAGGCGGCAGTAGCAGCAGCAGCAGCGACATGATGAGACAGTAGCAACAATAGCAGCCAACGCCAGGAATAGATTGCAGACAGAGAGAGAGAGAGAGAGAGTGCAGTAGCATGAGAGGTCTGGCAGCGGCAATAGAGACAATGTCAGCTGCAGAAAGGCAGCAGCGAGCTGTGAGAGCGACCGGCAGCAGCAGCCTTTGAATTCTTAATGCGTGAGCAGCAAGCCCCTAATATAGGGCACGCTCAGGCCTGTTGGACCTGGACTGATAGTCGCGCAGAACTGGAGTTCATTCCCAGCTTATCCTGTAGCCGGCACAAAGGGAGGCCGTCGGCGTGGATTATGTTGTCCGCTGATCTGGGGAGATGGAAGCGTGGAGAGACGGAGCGGTCCGGGATTGGTGGCGGCGGCGGGCCGGGCCTGTGGAGCATGGCAGCAGAGGAGCGGCGCTAACCGGTGGGGGTGTGTGTGGGTGGGGGGTGAGAGAGGATAGGGATGATGTTGCTCGGCCGCTTCGCTGTTTACAGCCTACTGTTATGTAACCAGTCTGCACTGCCACCGTCCCAAGCCACTGCTCACTCTGACACATACGCACACATACACACACGCACACATGCATAAACGTACACTCAGATGCACACACACACACACGCGCATAGACGTACACTCAGATGCACACACACATGAACGCCCGCACGCACACACACGCACAGACGTACACTCAGATGCACGCACACACACACACACACACACACACACACACACACACACACACGTACACTCAGATGCACAAACACACATACATGCTCGCTCTCACAATCACAACATCTATTGTAATGAACTACAAAAAAAAATAATGTAGTCAAACCCCTTTGTCCCCATGTGCGTTTTAAACCATCCTGGTGCATTTGATACTCATATATATGGTTCCAAATCTCACGGATAGGAGCCTAGCTAGGCACAGAGACACGCCCACAGCCAGCCACGAGTAGACACAAAAATACTGTACATGCCTACTTGCATACACACTGCTCTTGCTTATGCTTTAGGCCCTGTCTGTTTTTAAGTTAGCATTAAAAATATATGACATGGAACACGAATATACACTGACACACATCTCCTGTATATACTGTGTGTGTGTGTGCAAGAGAGAGGGGGGTGTTCTGGTTATGTGGTGCTGAGACAGAACTGTCTCTATTACTGGAGCTGTTGCATAACTTCCACAGACGGGGGAGAGAGAGGGAGAGCAAGTGCACTGCTGCCACGGAGGGCAAGGCAGAGATGGTAGATATACGAAATGTGTGTGTGTGTGTGTGTGTGTGTGTGTGTGTGTGTGTGTGTGGGGCTGGGGTTAAATAATACATAGAGAGAGAGAGAAGGAGGACAAAGAGGAAGGGGGGAGAGAAGAGAGTGTGTGTGTTTTTTGTGAGAGAAAGAGAGTGAGTGACAAGACAGAATGAGCTGACTAGAGAGAAGGGAGAATGGAAGAACGATGTGGGTGATTGAATTACAGAGGAAGACGGCGAGAAAGAGAGAGAGAGAACCTAGAAGAATGCACAGTGTTCCAGAGGTGTTTAGAGAGGTGTGCGTGACTGGCACCTCCCACTGCACAGAGTAAAGATTCAAGACAGAGACGGTGTGTGCTGATGTGTTCTCTCTTTCTCTCTCCCTCTCTCTCTCTCTCTCTATCCCTCTGTGCCGGATCCTCTATCTGGAGGCTTCCCTTTGTACCCCCAAGGCAGACGCGGAACACAAACAGAGAGAGAATGAGAGTACACGGTGTCCTTTTGGTTCAGAATGCCTGTGGCTTCGGTTCAGCTGTTGTGGCAATTCGTGGCAATGTCAGTTTCAGGTTCTGTGAAGTCTGACAAGTCTTTCAGTGAAGCCTGAGAACCCTCTCTTTCTCTGAAGTTTTTTCAAGAGAAAGAGGGTTCAGTGGAAGTCGTTGAAGATGTTTGTGTGTGCTGGCCTCTCTCTTTCTCTCTCCCTCTAGGGCGTAGTAGGGCCATGGCGTTCTCTAAACGAGTATCAAGTTCACAGTTAAGGTATCTGGAGCGGGTTTGGTTGCTGAAACACTCCCTCTCAGTTCAGCAATAATGTGTGCCGTTTCTCACCTTTCTGAAGAGGCCACCCTCTCAATGGTCTCATTTCAGTAACTCAGGCCAACACGGCCTACATGTAAATTAATGGACAACATTACTCAGCAGGAAACTTTAAAGCAGGTTCCTTTTCTAGCTGTACAATACTGCCATTCTTTCCATTATAACACAAATCATGTAATAGGATAGGATTTTAGTAGGATTCTACTTGATTTGTAATAGGATTTATGAAAAGGATTCTACTTAAATAAATGATAAGCATTGTATTCTTAATTTGATTTTGTAGGATTTGACAGAAATAGTTAGTGATATCTGGTGTGTAATAGGATTGCGCAGGCAACATTTCTACTCCTATTAAGCCAGTTGATTTGGCTATGTGTGACACGTAACAGTAGTTGAAATAGCATGGTGGAAAACATTGCCGCATCAAAGGCACAGGAGGAGCAGTGCTGTTTAGCCTCCTGGATTAGTTTCCTCTAGCCCAAGATCAAAGGTTATCAAAGTCAAAGAGGTGTAGGCCTGCTCGGAGTTGTTTTTTCAGCTCTAGGTTGCATACTTTTCATCCCTCCACACCCCCTAGATGCCCTGTGTGTGTCTTGGACTGTGCCCTGCTAGATCTCACCCTCAAGAGGAGAGGGACCCTGTCTCATGCCCCCCACATATGTTTTTCATGGGTCATGTGTCATGCATCCCAGAATGTACCCCCCTCGCTTCTTGGCCTCTCTAACTCTCTCTTTCTCTCTCTCTCTCTCTCTCTCTCTCTCTCTTTCTCTCTCTTTTCTCTCTCTCTCTCTTTCTCTCTCTCTCTCTCTTCTTCTCCCTCTCTCTCTCTCTCTCTCTCCCTCTCTTCCTTCCTCTCTCCCTTCCTCTCTCCCTCTCTCTCTTTGTGCACTCTCTTGTGTGTGTTTTTTCTTTCCCCTGCCGGAGAGGACAACTCATTCCGTGGCGTTGCCAGGGGGGAGGTGTGAGGTTACATCGGGTGCCCGAAGTTGTGCGCTGGCATCCCTTTTTGCCCGGGCCCCCAGCCGCTTGCCTGCCTGCTCACTCAAACACATTGGCGCTGTAAGATACATAACACTCCCATCTGTGAAGTGAGACACAATTTTGGCACATCGGATCGGTTGAGATGGGTGGAGGGTGGCATGCGGGGCGGTGGGTGGCAGAGTGAACGAGTGGAGTGGCGGGTAGGCCTATGGGTCTGTTTGTGCCAGTAATCAATGTGTCAGATACCGCCTGTGGAAAAGTTCCAGCTGAGAGAGGAATGAAGGCTACAACGCTGTTAGTATTGAGCCTCTTTGGACATTCTCACTCTCTACTTCCCTCTTTTAGAAAGTGTGCAAAGTAGAAAGTTGGTTGACGTTCTCACTCTCTATGAGTCTACTTCCCTCCTTTAGAAAGTGTGCAAAGTAGAAAATTGGTTGGCAGACGACCAGCGGTCACTTGGAAGGGCTGTGGAACACAAAACACATAGAAATACATTTATCAGTGACCGTTATGATGGCTTTCCTTTATTTGATTTGGCCATGCTGGATTTCCTCTTACATTTGCCGTTAATGATAAAAGCACAATGATCTGATTCAGAGTATGTCCTTAATGCAAATCCCCAGAGAGAGAACTACAATCGGAATCTGAAGGTCTTTACAATCTGAGCTACAATATTTTGCTGTGTTTTGGGACTGTGGTTTGAGTTCACATTGAAGCATCTATAGAGAGAAGTCATAAAATGTTTAACTTTCCATTTGGTAGATGTTTTTTAAAGTGTTTACTACCAATACATTTTGTATTCACACTTGGTCAGTCTTTCTGAAACGGAAATCCTGCCTTGGAAATCCTGCCCTCGAAGATAGCATTCAGTGGCAACAAGGCATGGATTTTTGAAGGCAGCGTAGATGACTTTGATATTTTAAATATTTCATGCTGCCAAAGGTATGTGTTGTATGCATGTGCATTTGTGTCTGTTCTTCTAAAACAACTGCAGTGAGTAACATCCTCTCTTTCTTCCTCTCTTTCTTCCTCTCTTTCTTCCTCTCCTCTTTCTCCATCTCCATTATCCCTCTTTCCTCTTCTCTCCATTCCTCTTCATCTCTTCATCTTTCTCTCTTCTTCTCCTCCTGCCTCTGCCTCCCCCTCTCTCAGGGCCCTCTCCATGGATATAGACACAGACTATGAGCGGCCCAATGTGGAGACGATCAAATGTGTGGTGGTGGGCGACAACGCGGTGGGCAAGACGCGGCTGATCTGCGCGCGCGCCTGCAACGCCACCCTCACGCAGTACCAGCTGCTCGCCACCCACGTGCCAACCGTCTGGGCCATCGACCAGTACCGTGTCTGCCAGGAGGTGGGTAGCAGCTGGCGCCACCCGTCCGGGTGGACATATATGGCTGCTGAGTGTATGAGACAACAGAGCAATACATGGAGACACACACACACACACACACACACACACACACTAACAAACACTTAATTTGATTGTGTTAATAGTGTCACTTTGTCACCTTTATAGACACACCCCATGTACTCCCAAGAGTTTGAATAACCAGCATTGTAGCTTAGAATTCCTTAATAGGAAACTATGAGACACACACACACACACACACACACACACACACATACTGTACACATTACATACACACACACACACATTACATACACACTCTTAAAATACCTTGCTTTAAAATATGAATTGTAAATATGAATTCCTACATTTCCCTCATTAGAGTGGGGTTTTACATTAGTTGTGTGAGTTTGTGGTTTTGCTGGGTTGTTTTTGGCCCAGATGGGTACTGGTGCTGGGTTTGTGCAAGTGGAGTTGTTTTTTTGTGTGTGTGCTGCACTACAAACACGTGCATAGCCTCCTTGTATTGTGGACAGACTATCCTTTTTAATAATCCATCTATATATTAATCCATGCATCCATTCATCCATGTCTTTTGATCATTCAGATTTTCTGAGATGGTCAGTAAATATCTTTATGGTAGGTTTATCAGAAGAGACTTCAGCCTCCTTGTTGTACTTTAACTGGCCATATTACAAAGGTGTTTTGTGTGCAGTTATCGAAGTCTATGTTGTGTGTCGTAGGTGCTGGAGAGGTCCAGGGATGTGGTGGATGAGGTCAGTGTATCCCTTAGACTGTGGGACACCTTTGGAGACCACCACAAAGACAGACGCTTTGCCTATGGCAGGTGAGGAGTGTGCACACATTTCCACTGACACACACACACACACACGCACACACTAGGGGCGATATATATCGTCTGCGATAATATGTGATTGCTGCTTTAACGATGTGCAAATTGACATTATCGAGTATTTAAATTACTTATTTAAGTAATTTAAACACTCGAAATCACGCATTGAACCATCTTACATTCACTAAGCCAGGAGATGAATGCGAGAGAAGCCCCTGGCTGCAGCAGATCAAGTCACGTGATTGCTAGTGGTCCACGTTGTCACACGCAGCCTAATGTTTATTTTGTGCAGCTACTTCGTTCAAGTAGCATTGATGAGTTAAAGTCACGGTATTATATGTAAACATTAGGATAGCCTTTGAGTATTTTAATAGTCAGTTGTAAATAGGGTTGCAAAATTCCGGGAATTTTCAAAGTTGGAAACTTTTCATGGGAATTAACGGGAATATATGGGAATTAACAGGAATAAACGGGAATTAATGGGAATAAACTGGGAATTTTTATTATGGCAACTTAGTCTATAACAGGGAACTTAAATGTAGTGGACAAAACCCCATCTTGCAGCATACTATTAGTTAAAACAACCTGATTTAATGCAATTTCAGTCAAATTTCTACCCTGCACATATGTCAATCACATGCACACAGCAATCGGCATAGACTGTTAGACATAAAGGAAATCTATGGTGCGTTCATATGCATGGGGAAAAAATGTTCCAACCAATCGGATTTTGTTGTTGAGTGGTGTAGTGTATCTTGGGCAGTTCAGTGTTGCTAGTTTAGAGAATGGGATCCCTGCTAGCATGCTAGCTAGCTTTGTATGCTAAGCTAAGCAAAAATCCGAACATACAAATCATATTGCTTATTACGAAACAAAATGTTAATGTTTGTATATGAAACAGTTTGTATGAATTACCCAAAATTCCATGTTAATTTCCAGAATTCCCATTAATTCCCCATAATTTCCTTTAATTCCATGAAAGTTTCCAATTTGGAATATTTCCAAAATTCCCCATCTTAACTTCCCATGGTAAGTTTCCGGAAAGTTTCCAGAAATTTACCAGAAATTTTCAGCCCCTTTGCAACCCTAGTTGTAAACAAAGAAATCTTCTTATGTTACCTTTTTGTAAATGGACTGAAGTTTGCTCTAAATATAAACTTTTATAGATTATGCTAACCGTTAGCATCTCTATGGGATTTCTCATATACATTAGCCATAAGCTAATGCATTAGTTTCTATTCTGTAAGGTCTGCTTAGTTTTACAGTGAAACCAGAGAATGTCATTTAATAGGACATAGACGGGCTCATGGTGAAACCTAAGTAAAGGTTTGAAAGGAACTTCAGCTTCAGACTTTTTCTTGGGAAACTGTCAGGCCTATCTATCCTCTGTAATGTAGCTGGCTAGACCATGTCACACATACAAGTGGGGGCAGAATTGGAAATGTGTCAGAGTGACAATGCATTGGTTTGGTTAAAAAGTCATAGGTTAGGTTATTGGTTATTATTGTAATAATGCTATTCATAAATAATGAGCTGTAAAGTAACTCAGACTTTTAAAAACAGTTTTTCAAAGGATATTGACTAATTATCGTTATCGTCAAAATCACAAAAAATATCGAGATATTTTTTTTTTTCCATATCACACACACCTACACACACACACACACACACACACACACACACACACACACACACATAGAGTGTGTATACTGCTGGAAGAAGCATCATGAGTGACTGGACACTTTGCATTCATTTGAGTGGGTGCTTACCGCATACTCACTAGGCCTCACTGTAGGATGCATTAAAGGCACACTATGCAGGTTTTTTAGCTTAATGTGCAAGTTTTTTAGCTTAATTTACCTTCATGTCCCAGCTTCAGAGTCAGGTGGTTATATGAAATGGTGGCCGCCTTGCTTCCCCCTAAAAAAACCACCCTTGCAACTGTGGGCGGACGGCAGCCTCAGTGTCAGGAAGTATAACGAGTGTAACAATTGCTTTACTGCATTCAAATACATACACGACACCGGCTAGAAAAGGTAGCATGGAGTTTCTCAGACATTCGCATGACAGAGCAAGTGAAAATAAGCAGAAACCGAAAAAAAACAGTAAGGAAATGGCCAATAAGGTTTACCTTTAATAGGTCTATATATTACATAGTTTACCTTTAATAGTGTCTATATATTACATAGTTTACCTTTAATAGTGTCTATATATTACATAGTTTACCTTTAATAGTGTCTGTTTGCCCTGATAAACACACCCCACATGTACACAGGAGCCAGAATAACCAGAAATTGCTTAATGTGAAACTATAACACACAAATGCCCATGAAGCTATGACACGCGCTTTTAATAATAATACACATGCACACACTAGGGGCGATATATATCGTCTGCGATAATATGTGATTGCTGCTTTAACAATGTGCAAATTGACATTATCGAGTGTTTAAATTACTCGATAATGTCAAGTAATAGTAATTTAAACACTCGAAATCACGCATTGAACCACCATACATTCACTAAGCCAGGAGGTGAATGCGAGAGAAGCCCCTGGCTGCAGCAGAGTAAGTCACGTGATTGCTAGTGGTCCACGTTGTCACACGCAGCTTAATGTTTATTTTGTGCAGCTACTTCTTCAAGTGGCATTGATGAATTGATGAGTTAGTCACGGTATTATATGTAAACATTAGGCTAGCCTTTGAGTATTTTAATAGTCAGTTGTTGTAAACAAAGAAATCTTCTTATGTTACCTTTTTGTAAATGGACTGAAGTTCGCTCTAAATATAAACTTTTATCGATTATGCTAACCGTTAGCATCTCTATGGGATTTCTCATATACATTAGCCATAAGCTAATGCATTAGTTTCTATTCTGTAAGGTCTGCTTAGTTTTACAGTGAAACCAGAGAATGTCATTTAATAGGACATAGACGGACTCATGGTGAAACCTAAGTAAAAGGTTTGAAAGGAACTTCAGCTTCAGACTTTTCTTGGGGAAACTGTCAGGCCTATCTATCCTCTGTAATGTAGCTGGCTAGACCATGTCACACATACAAGTGGGGGCAGAATTGGAAATGTGTCAGAGTGACAATGCATTGGTTTGGTTAAAAAGTCATAGGTTAGGTTATTGGTTATTATTGTAATAATGCTATTCATAAATAATGAGCTGTAAAGTAACTCAGACTTTTAAAAACAGTTTTTCAAAGGATATTGACTAATTATCGTTATCGTCAAAATCACAAAAAATATCGAGATATTATTTTTTGTCCATATCGCCCACCCCTAGCACACACACATATGCACACACACACACATAGAGTGTGTATACTGCTGGAAGAAGCATCATGAGTGACTGGACACTTTGCATTCATTTGAGTGGGTGCTTACTGCATACTCACTAGGCCTCACTGTAGGATGCACACTATGCAGGTTTTTTAGCTTAATATGCAAGTTTTTTGCTTAATTTACCTTCATGTACCAGCTTCAGAGTCATTGGAATGGTTATATGACTTTTTTTGGGTTGAATGGTGGCCGTCTTGCTTCCCCTGCCTGTGGGAAAAACCACCCTTACTGCAACTGTGGGCGGTGGACGGCGGCCTCAGTGTCAGGAAGTATAACGAGTGTAACGAATTGCTTTACTGCATTCAAATACACATACACGCCAGGCACCGGCTAGAAAAAGGTAGCGATGGAGTTTCTCAGACATTCGTCATGACAGAGCAAGTGAAAAATAAGCAGAAACCGAAAAAAAACAGTAAGGAAATGGCCAATACTGCGTAGTTTACCTTTAATAGTGTCTATATATTACATAGTTTACCTTTAATAGTGTCTATATATTACATAGTTTACCTTTAATAGTGTCTATATATTACGTAGTTTACCTTTAATAGTGTCTGTTTGCCCTGATAAACACACCCCACATGTACACAGGAGCCAGAATAACCAGAAATTGCTTAACCCTTAGAACCCGATTGACGCGCAGTGTGTCAAAAAACACACCCTTTCTTCTCTGTTACATTGCTCCGCGACTGTTCATCACAACGAGATAAAACCTTTATGTTATGACAGAGAAGAAGTGGGGCTTTCCAAAGAGACTACGCACTTGTCTGTACGATCAAGTATGAAAATAAAAAAAAATCATGAAATTAAATAAAATTGCATCATATTTAAAGTCTATACTTCCCTGCGTTCACCTGCGCACCCATTACTGTCGTTTGAATTACTCGCGAACCCGTGATCGCATAGATATCGATCTTTCTGGCTCATAAAAACAGACGAAGTGACTGCAAAATATTAACGCCATGTACACAAACCAACGCTGCACACCCATTACTCTCGGAGTAATTACTCATGGACCCGTGGATCGGGTTATATATGCCAATGCGGTGTTAGATGAAAGAGGAGACACAGAGCGATCATTTGATACCAAATACATCCTTCTGGGTTATAAAACAGACGAAGTGACAGCAAAATAATAACTTCATATAGTTGGACTTACCCCACGCTTTTTGTCTGTTTTGTGGCAAAGCATGTTTATAATCCAACGCTTATCGTGGTGTTTCTCTATGGCAAAACATGTTCATAATCCGGTTTTGAGATCCTAGCAAATTCCTGCATGGCATCCAATTCAAGGCTCACATTGCATCCCAATTTGTTCAACAAAGAAACACCTTTTTGCCTTTACTTTGTTCATGGCAATGCAGTAAAAGTTGAGAATCATCATGAGTGCATACACCATAGTCACACATGCTAACAGGCAAACTTGGGTCAAGTCAGGTCAGATCAGTTCGTTGTCACAGATATGGAGCTTAGAATGGTCATTTTTTCATCGCTAAATAAAAATGGCATTTATTTCCGTAAATCACACACCACATATTTCTGTAAATTGCTCAGCCCCAGAGTATCCCTCCAACATGGCAATTATATTGCCCGTTTCAGGACAGTCTGCCCTACACACACATGAAATGCATGTAGAGCTATGAGCTTGCTGTGGTGAGATACAGGTCAACATATAAGAATTTTTATAATATGATTTTTATATTTTAATTCTTTAAAAATCTAAATAAAATCAATGCTAGTACTAATACATGAAATGATGGATGGACAGATCTGGATAGCCTATACTCTGCTGAAAAAAACAATATATAATATGTGTGTGTGGCACTTACAATGACCAGAATAAATCCTTATGAATAAAGGTAGTGAAAATGCCCTAAAAACAGCTTAGGGTTCTAAGGGTTAATGTGAAACTATAACACACAAACGCCCATGAAGCTATGACACGCACCCACCCACACACACACACACAGGGGCGATATATATCGTTTGCGATAATATGTGATTGCTGCTTTAACGATGTGCAAATTTACATTATCGAGTATTTAAATTAATTTAAGTAATTTAAACACTCGAAATCACGCATTGAACCACCATACATTCACTAAGCCAGGAGGTGAATGCGAGAGAAGCCCCTGGCTGCAGCAGAGCAAGTCACGTGATTGCTAATGGTCCACGTTGTCACACGCAGCCTAATGTTTATTTTGTGCAGCTACTTCGTTCAAGTGGCATTGATGAATTGATGAGTTAAAGTCACGGTATTATATGTAAACATTAGGCTAGCCTTTGAGTATTCTCCCACTGTGTACTGCTATCCTACAGAGACACATTGTGACAGGAAGACCATGTCTCTCTATGGGCCTGTTCTTTGTGAGTTTGTGTATATGTGTGTGTTTGTGTGTGTGTGTGTGTGTGTGTGTTTGTGTGTTGTGTGTTTGTGTTTGTGTGTGTGTGTGTGTGTGTGTGTATACCCCAT